>NC_074694.1:25816676-25941676 GCF_029448725.1 Salvelinus fontinalis
TCATTTTTAATCTCTGCCCACACACACACACACACACACACACACACGTGCTCACGCACAAACACACACACACACACACACACACACACACACACACACACACACACACACACACACACACTCTAAATAACCAGGCCAGTAGTTGGATCATGAATCAAGAAGTGGCAGTTGGAGCTGAGAAGACAGAGGATTGTTGTGGATGAATGGAACAGAATTTCCCAACTGTAGGATTCGTAACGGACATAGAGACCTTTAGTCCCTGTTTACCTTAAAAGGCTTCCCAACCCCCAACCCCCCTACTCCTCATCCAAAAGAAAACATTTTCAGCAGTGTGTGTGTGTGTGTGTGTGTGTGTGTGTGTGTGTGTGTGTGTGTGTGTGTGTGTGTGTGTGTGTGTGTGTGTGTGTGTGTGTGTGTGTGGGCAGAGATTAAAAATGAGCGTGGACTCTATTTTTAGCAATAATAAGCAGTGTTGTAGAGCGGGAGAGGAGAGCAGTGATGACCAGTACACTCGGTCCCACAGGTTATACATTACGATGGTCAAGCCAGTTAGGGAACCAAGACAAAGAGCAAGCCAAATCCTTTCATGTCTGCCCAGCGTCAGGGTCGAAAAACAGTAATTGTCTGCTCAGCGCTGCTGCTATCTGTAAAAATGATGAAACCCTGGCCACAGTTGGAGAATGGTTCTGAGATCAGCCACTAACCACCCAAAAATACCCTGGTGCGTGTGATTCCAGCCTATGGATTCCACATGTTGCTATATGAAGCTTGGGTCTGCCTGCTCTTCAGCCTGCCATTTAATTGTGCTCTGTTGAGAAGAGGGACGGTATGTGTTCTGAATAGAACGCACAAAGGGGGAATTCTATGACTAAGTGTTGCTACAGTAGCACATGCATTCACATACACATGACGTACAAACAAGTTCTCACAATATGGTAAAAAATGTACATAATACACAGTACATCTTTGCACAAATGGCCTTTAGTCAGCACAAAAAATGCACATACAAACATGTATGTATCTACAGTATGTGCTGACCTGCATACAAACATATACAGCCGGGGAAGCACCCTCTGAGACCAGAGACATCCTCAGTCAACTAGCTGGTCCTTGCACAAAGGCGGAGGTAGCGGACCTGCTGCTGGGTTGTTGCCCTCCTACGGCCTCCTCCACGTCTTCTGATGTACTGGCCTGTCTCCTGGTAGCGCCTGCATGCTCTGGACACTACGCTGACAGACACAGCAAACCTTTTTGCCACAGTTCGCATTGATGTGCCATCCTGGATGAACTGCACTACCTGAGCCACTTGTGTGGGTTGTAGACTCCGTCTCATGCTACCACTTGAGTGAGAGCACCGCCAGCATTCAAAAGTGACCAAAACATCAGCCAGGAAGCATAGGAACTGAGAAGTGGTCTGTGGTCACCACCTGCAGAATCACTCCTGTTTTGGGGGGTGTCTTGCTAATTGCCTATAATTTCCACCTTTTGTCTATTCCATTTGCACAACAGCATGTGAAATTTATTGTCAATCAGTGTTGCTTCCTAAGTGGACAGTTTGATTTCACAGAAGTGTGATTGACTTGGAGTTACATTGTGTTGTTTAAGTGTTCCCTTTATTTTTTTGAGCAGTGTATATATATACACACAAACACACACACACACACAAGCAGGTTAGCATTTTTCTTCATGAATCTTGTTCTGGAGGCAGCTCTGCAGAGTGGTCACTAGCTGGCACAGCCACAAAGTCATAAAATCTGATTTTAAAGCTAACCTTAAACCTAACCTTAACCACACCGCTAAACCTAATTCCTAAAGTCCAAAAAGCTAATGTTTGTTTTAATTAATATAGGCAATTTTGACTTGGTAGCTAGCCTACAATATAAGGAGAAATCGCTCAGTTCTGCCTCCAGGACAAGACTAATAACAATAAACATCAACCTGCCACGCACACACATACCGTTCTACACCACTGCAATATACAGCAGCTGGTAGTGTGTATGTGAAGCTCAGTAGAAAGCAGAAGTGACATCAAACAGAGTGTGTATCCCGTGTGATGCAGGCCAGGGGAAGCTTCCACGTCCTGCTCAATATGAAGGTCCTGACGGCACATAGCACAGCAGACTAACGGAGGCACCGGCCGGGCCCACTGCCAAGCCCTGCAGGCACGTACCACACATACACAAACACAAACACGCACACAGTATACAGTCACACATGCTATGCAAACATACAAACAGGCACAAACACACAGTAAGCAGACATAGACAGTATACACATACTGTGCATTCGGAAAGTATTCAGACCCCTTGACTTCTTTCCACAGTTTGTTACGTTACAGCCTTATTCTAAAATTGATCAAATCGTTTTTTCCCCCTCATCAATCGACACAGAATACCCAATAATGAGAAAGCAAAAACAAGCTTTGAGAAATGCTATCAAATGTATAAAATGTAAAAAAAATGGACATATCACATTTATATAAGTATTCAGATCCTTTACTCAGTACTTTGTTGAAGCAGGTTTGGCAGCGATTACAGCCTTGAGTCTTCTTGGGTATGATGTGTGTCACAAGCATTTCACTACACCCGCAATAACATCTGATAAATATGTTTATGTGACCAATACAAGTTCATTTGATGATGCTACATGCTTGGCACTCCTGTATTTGGGGAGTTTCTCCCATTCTTCTCTGCAGATCCTCTCAAGCTCTGTCAGGTTGAATGTGGAGCGTCACTGCACAAATATTTTCAGGTCTCTTCAGATTTGTTAGACGGGTTCAAGTTCGGGCTTTGGCTGGGACATTCAAAGACATTCAGAGACTTGCCCCCGAACTATTGCGATGTCTTGGCTGTGTGCTTAGGCTCGTTGTCCTGTTGGAAGGTGAATCTTTGACCCGCTCTGGAACAGGGTTTCATCAATGATCTTTCTGTACTTTGCTCTGTTCATCTTTCCCTTGTTCCTAACTAGTCTCCCAGTCCCTACCGCTGAAAAACATTCCCACAGCATGATGCTGCCACCACCATGCTTCCCTGTAGGGATGGTGCCAGGTTTCCTCCAGACCTGACGCTTGGTATTCAGGCCAAGAATATTGTTTCTCATGGTCTGAAAGTCCTTTAGGTGCCTTTTGGCAAACTCCAACAGAGCTGTCGTGTGCCTTTTACTGAGGAGTGGCTTGCGTCTGGCAACTCTACCATAAAGGCCTGATTGGTGGAGTGCTGCAGACATGGTTGTCCTTCTGGAAGGTTCTCCCATCTCCAAAGAGGTACTCTGGAGCGCTGTCAGAGTGACCGTCAGGTTCTTGCTCACCTCCCTGACCAAGGCCCTTCTACCCCGATTGCTCAGTTTGGCCGGGGTGGCCAGCTCTAGGAAGACTCTTGGTGGTTCTAAACTTCTTCCATTTAAGAATGATGGAGGCTACTGTGTTCTTGGGGATCTTCAATGCTGCAGAAATGTTTTGGTACTCTTCCCCAGATCTGTGCCACGACATAATTCAAACATTTCTAAAAACATGTTTTCACTTTGTCATTATGGGATATTGTGTGTGGATTGATGAGATTTAAATTTTATTTAATCAATTTTAGAATAAGGCTGTAACGTAACAAAATGTGGAAAAAGTGAAGGGATCTGAATACTTTCAGAATGAACTGTACAACACAGAAACAGTATGCACGCACACGCACGCACACAGACACACACACATACACCACTGCACTGTAATAGTGCCATCAGAGAAGCCCTAATGATATTGGAGGGCAGACTGTGGGGGTTCCCTTTGATCTAGCCTCTTCTGACTCCTCACATTTCTCAGAGCCGGGAGAGAGAGAGAGATAAATAGTGAGTGAGAGAGTGAGAAAAAAGAGAGAGAGAGAAAGAGAGGAGAGAGAGAGAGAGAGAAATAGAACGAGAAACAGAGACAGCGAGAGGAGTGGAGAGAGAGAAAAAGAGAGAGAGGAACAGAGAGCGAGTGAGCGAAAGAGAGAGAGAGAGAGAGGGAGGAATGGAGAGAGAGAGAGAGAGGGAAAAGAGAATGGTGGAGAGAAAGACAGAGAGAGAGGGAGGGGGAGACAGGGGGCGAGAGAGAAGAAATATAGGGAGGGGGAGACAGGGGGATATAAAGCAGCTCCCTCTCGTTCTGATAGTATGGCATCTACCTGCTACTGCCTGCTACCTGCAGAGTACCTGATGGACAGTTGACAGCCTACAGGCATCACAGCTGCCCATCAAAATGCCCCTCAAACCCCCTGGTTTTAAAAACGAGGTTGGCGTTTGACTGGACAAGCTGTAGTAAAGTCAAACTTTGGCATGTTTCTCATTCTTTCAGAGTCGCCCCAAGACCGAAACAGCATGCCTGTCTGTCTGTCAGTCCAACTGCCAGATGCAGGCATGAACCAGTCAAATATGGAAGCGAAGCCTGTTTCTGTGCACCCTTGTCCATTATTTCCAAAGCCTCTTGGATTGAATGGCCTTGGATAAGAAATATGACCTTTCTGTATGACAGTTGGGAAGAAAGCATTGTAAAGAGATAAAGAGTTCTGTAAGAGCTGTTAGTGTTGGATCAAACTCTCCCAATACATTTACATTTTAGTGATTTAGCAGACACCCTCATCCAGAGCAATTAGGGTTAAGTGCCTTAGCACATTGACAGATTTTTCACCTAGTCAGCTCAGGGAATTGAACCAGCGACCTTTTGGTTAATGGCCCAACACTCTTAAGCACTAGGCTACCTGCATATCTGTTTGGCAAGAGATGCTGTGGTCATGGATTAGTTTATTTTAAGAAGAAGGGGTGGAGGTGGCAGTTGGATCATGACAGCAGGGTGGGTGCTGCTCTGCACCTGAGGGTTTGGGGAGAATCTGTAGAGACCAGGCAGGCAGGTCTGCTACCCGCTCCACCCTACTATCATGACCCCCTAGGCCATGAACTATTGAGGACACAGGGGATGTGTCCCAAATGGCACCCTATTGCATATTTAGTTCACCACCAAGCTAGAGGGCTCTGTTAGAAAGTAGTGTACTATGTAGGGAATGGGGTGCAATTTGGGGCGCAAACTGGGACTCAGTTAGTCACCACCAGGCAAAAACCCATTAAAAGATTACAGTGACTTTCTCCATCCATATTCAATACTCAAGCATCTCCCTGAATAGATTTGAATGAAAGTCAATGGTAAATACATTTGTAGAGGGACAGTAAATGGGTGTGGTAGCGAGGTTGAGAAATAGCACATTCAATACAGGACGGCTATAGATTGGATTATACCCAACCCCAGCCCTCTTCCAGGGACGGCTAAGAGGCTATAACCGTCAACACGCCACCGTCAAGTAAAAAACATCACTGTGAGAGATGAGGTTTTGAGGAACGAAACAGAGCTCTTTCTTACAGTGTCTTACACACGCACTCAAAACAACAGGTATTTCTTCAGTGATAAACCTTTGCTTTAGTCCAAGCACACACCTCTAAAA
This sequence comes from Salvelinus fontinalis, assembly GCF_029448725.1. NCBI lineage: Eukaryota > Metazoa > Chordata > Actinopteri > Salmoniformes > Salmonidae > Salvelinus > Salvelinus fontinalis. The sequence goes on from NC_074694.1 coordinate 25,822,136, forward strand.
ACTTGTTCAGTTCTCTGAAGAGAGAGAGAGAGAGAGAGAGAGAGAGAGAGAGAGAGAGAGAGAGAGAGAGAGAGAGAGAGAGAGAGAGAGAGAGGAGAGAGAGAGAGAGAGAGAGGAGAGAGAGAGAGAGAGAGAGAGAGAGAGAGAGAGAGAGAGAGAGAGAGAGAGAGAGAGAGAGAGAGAGAGAGAGAGAGAGAGAGAGAGAGAGAGAGAGAGAGAGAGAGAGAGAGAGAGAGAGAGAGAGAGAGAGAGAGAGAGAGAGAGAGAGAGAGAGAGAGAGAGAGAGAGAGAAATGCAGGCAGCACTCTGCCTTTGTGTTTGTTTTTGTATTCAGTAAGTGTTTACATGGATAAGCCCAAAGGCATAGAATGTTGTTTCTTATGCAGCAGTTTGTGTGTGTGTGTGTGTGTGCATGCGTGGGTGCTTGTGTGTGTGCCTGCGTGCGTACACAGGTAGGGCTCCACAAGAAAATTAGAAAGTAATTCTGAAGCTTCAGCATCAAAGGGAACAGACTTTTCTTCAAGCAGCAATTGTGCAGAAAAGGCATACATATTGTTACGCTGTAGCATTATTTTACCAGCATCATTACAGGGCTAGCTGAGACAGAATGCATTCCAAATACAGTAGCATCCTATTACCTATATAGTGCACAACTGTTGACCAGGGACCATAGGGGTCTGGTCAAAAGTAGTGCACTATATAAGGAATTGAGTGCCATTTGGGATACACACGGGTCTTTCTATAAATAATGTGTCCAGTGTGTGACATTGGGATAAACATTTCTAAAAATACTAATTATTTTTATGTTCCACATGTGTACTTAGAGGAATTTAAGCTAATTGACCCATAACTCCACAACATAGGACTAATACTATACATCCTTTAAGCAGCGATCATACATACATTGGCAAATCAAATTCAAGGACTTTCAGGGACTTTTTCAAACACTTAATTGTAATTGGGTGGCAGGAAGCCTAGCGGTTAAAAGCATCGGACCAGTAACCGAAAGGTTGCTCCAAGCTGACTAGGTGAAAAATCTGTCAATGTGCTCCTGAGCAAGGGACCTCATTCATCCTATTGGCTCCTGTAAATCGCTCTGGATAAGAGCTTCTGCTAAATGACCCAAGTTGAAACATGTAGATGGATGTACATATAAGGTTTAATATAGAACCCCTCCCCCTGGCCATTACCACTTTCAGAATTTGTTTTGTTTTGTTATGCCTTGCCAATGCATTGATTTTATAATTATTATTATATTCTAAAATATGTGAGATTAATTTGAACTTGCCTGACTAAATAGATTGGATGCATGCCTATTTTTCTGTAGCCGATGTGGCCGACGCAAGCACACATAATAAAGCCATGAATAGCAGTATCATTCATCTCAGCATCTCTGTTTCTATTATGAGAAAGTGACCAAAAACCAGGTTCCTTTTGTAGTGGAAGGATGTGTATGGAAAGCCAAGTGTAAGGGCAGCATTAGATGTTGTCATCCTAAAAATAACCACACATTGTTTTACCGCAACAGATTGGCGCAACAACACCTGTCAATTGAGGCGGCAGGAAACAAAGGAAAGTGGCCACATCTCTCAGAAAAACGGATCAAAAATGAAATCACAGATAATTGTAAGGGAGCAGGAGAACTTAGAAATTGGCTACAATAACTTTTCAACCACCAAATTGAGGACATGTCTGAATTTCAAGGTTGGCCTATTCCAGTACATGACTTTCTGAGCTCCAAATTCAAGTTCAAGTAGGCTACCTCAAACACCTGGTATTGTTTAGAATTGCAGGTTTAACATGGAAACCGAAATGTATTTGTCATGTTATTTCCTTACCAGATCATGTTGTGAAGAAGCCCACAAGGCTATGTCATTTGTTGTCATTATATCAATAATAATTTATAGGAATAGCATTGGGTGTTCCGCAATAGTCCATCCTACACAATTACGCGCAGTAGACTCGGTGTCCCATCCGAGGCACTAAAACATATGAAAACATGAACACATTACCTTGATGCGTTCTCTGTTAAATCTAACGACACCCTGCTGTACATCAAGCAGACAACAACAGATGATCAACATCAATTCGCTAGGGATATTATACCCAACGTGGATCCAGGCAGAGCTGTCTTCACCGACGTAACGAATGAGACACCAAAATATTCTGGACATTCCTCGCGAACACCTTATTTTTCAGCACTTGGGCTTTTGTAGCATGCATGCGCTATCACAACAGCTGTTCACCACTTGAATGTTATTCAGAAAATTCCTTCCTGGGCCAAATGATGATATGTGAAATTATCACTGCATAATTAAACAACGCCACACCAATTATTGAAGAACCACGTTAATGACAGTATCAATTTAGGTTTTAAGTATTAAGGTAAGGTGACTTTCGGCTAGAAACATTCAATTTTGCAATTGTATAATTCCTGAGAGATCTGTGTGCCCATGAAAGCTGTTTTCACCCCGTAACATAAGACACAAAATGTTATGTAGCCACACTGCATTTCTGACATCTCTATACAACAAACTGTCCGACAGCTAGATCCAGGATTCTTACAGGGTTCAAGTTCAATGTCTAATTTAACTGATTAATACTTAGAACTTACTCTACCGTCAATACAAGGGCAGAAAAGTGATGTTTTATGTCACACGACTTTGTACAGATCCATCAAGACACCAATCATGAGAAAGGGTTATTAAACAGGTTTTTAATCAACTCGTTAATATTATGGAATAGAGCTATGTTCTCTTTTATATCCTAAGGGAATGACATGGAACAAATTGGCAGATCATTATCAATAACTTATCAACAGTTGTAACAAGTTGTCCAGTGCAGGAAATCCTCACTGGTACCCTAGTTTATAGAAAGACCCACATATAGTTCTCCATCATTCTTCTCCCCCAGTTTTATCTTAGTCATCATTTCTCCCCATGTAATCACAGGCTGACTGGGAGAAGCTGGAACATTGGCCACTAGTCATTAGCACGTGACATTGGCCACACTACTTCACCAGTCACATTTTCCCAACTAACCAAACTCCTGTTAAGGTTGTCTTGTCTACAGTATATCTACCCAACCTGTGACCAGATGATGTACATTAGAAACACTAAATCAGCAAAGAGGAGAAGGGGCCCCAACATATACAGCCCACCATTCCATCAGTGGTGTCGTTTCCCTTTGTTAATAAACACTTGGATTGTCTCCATACCTCACTTCATCCCCCCATCTCTCTCCATGTCTATCAGTCACTCTCTCTGTCTCCCATAAGTACACAGACCCCCAGCCACCCATCTGTAAAAACATGGTCCAACTTACCCTCTTTGCCCACCATGTCTATATAAGAAGCCCACCCACTGAGTACTGAACGTTTTATCCACCTCAGTCCACTATGTAGTGAAAACAGGGCGGACATTTTGAAACGGAATCAAGGTGAGCCAGCTGTAGCAGTTCACAGAAGTCTGTGTGCGTATGTCTGTGTTTGTGTGTGTCCTTGTGTGTGTGCATGTGTGTTTGTGTACCATAGTTATGACACTTTATGAGAAAGTATTAAAGACTAAGGATGGAGGGATAATTTAGAAAGATTTAGAGACGAATAGAATCGAATCATTTTGCTGAGCTGCCCTTGCGTCTTTGATCACAGGCATATATTCTCCTCCTTCGCTGCTAAAATGACAGCATGAGGAGAGGTAGAAGGAGGGTGGCGGAGGGAGGGAGGGGGAGGAGGAGACGGCTACAAACGGGAGACAGTTAGGAGGCTGAACCCAAAAAATCTAAGCTAGAGTTTTGTGTAAAAGTGTCTGTTGACTGCAGCATCCACATCTCTCTCCCTCCCTTTAACTGTCACATAATGGCTTTGGTGACGTACTGCACTTCGAGGCCTGGTTCCCACACTCAACCCTATAGCTCTGCAGTGACAATGGTACTCAGGCTCTTTTAAATGTCACTTCACCGACAGAGTGTACCCATATTCTTTTACCAGTCAGTGGTCAGTGTCTATGTGCAACCTGCAGGTGATGTTTTGCCCAAGTCTGTAGTCTCTTGAAGAAAAGAAGGAGAAGAGGAGAAGAAAGGAGAGGAGAAAACCTTGTCTACCATCAACACGACAATTAATCAATTAGCCAAAGTGAATAGATGGTCCCCGCCCAGCCTGGCAGGCTGACAGTACTCAGGTGTAATTACAATTGTAACTATTGACAAATCATGACGGATGGAGCCCCTTCCTGCTGCTGGTAAGACTCTGATTGAGCGGTCATCTCTGTGAGGCTGGAGGAGGAGGGAAGTGTGTGTGTGTGTGTGTGTGTGTGTGTGTGTGTGTGTGTGTGTGTGTGTGTGTGTGTGTGTGTGTGTGTGTGTGTGTGTGTGTGTGTGTGTGTGTGTGTGTGTGTGTGTGTGTGTGTGTGTGTGTGTGTGTGTGTGGCTACTGAAGGTGCCTATTGGGAGTGCTGAGTTGAGGTCAAGTGATCCCAATCCTATGGGTCAACGCCTTCCATCCACACATCCATCTCTTTCTGTCAGATCGCTTTATCCTCAGGTCACTCGTACTTAAACTACCTGTTAACGTGTTACATGCCACAGATGGTTCCTCATGATCATCCAAGCATCCACTTAGCAAATCATAAGTTGATCTTACAGTGATAAAACTATCTAGGAACCTACGGTAAATTGGTGAACTGTGTGTTGTTTTCCCTTCATCAGAACAGGCACATTGGTTTTGGGAGGAGGGGTTTAACTAGGGGTCAAAACGTTGACAGCACCCTAAATCATTTTCAACCATAGATTTGACTCTACCTTTAAAATCATTGAAAGAGACAAGCTCCTGTAGTTTCAAGTCCTTTTGTAGCTCGTTCCAAGTATGGGGCCAAAGTACTGGAAGACTTTTTTGCTGTCTGTCTATCTGATGGAGAGATCAGGGGCCTGTATGTTGTTTCCTTCTCAGGGTGATAAAGATGCAGAGTAAAAGCAGCTCTACAGAAAAGCCTGTTTGATGCCTTTGATTATCCCTCCCAGTATATTGGAGGCACTGCGCTCAGCTCATCTATCTCTCGCAGGGCGTCTGGGTGTTACAGACGCACTAGGCTTACAGAAACAAACAACCATCCATTCTACACATCTCCTCTCTCTCGAAACTAACAACCATCCATTCTACACATCTCCTCTCTCTCGAAACTAACAACCATCCATTCTACACATCTCCTCTCTCTCGAAACTAACACACAACCATCCATTCTACACATCTCCTCTCTCTCGAAACTAACACACAACCATCCATTCTACACATCTCCTCTCTCTCGAAACTAACAACCATCCATTCCACACATCTCCTCTCTCTCGAAACTAACACACAACCATCCATTCTACACATCTCCTCTCTCTCGAAACTAACACACAACCATCCATTCTACACATCTCCTCTCTCTCAAAACTAACAACCAACCATTCTACACATCTCCTCTCTCTCAAAACTAACAACCATCCATTCTACACATCTCCTCTCTCTCGAAACTAACAAACAACCATCCATTCTACACATCTCCTCTCTCTCGAAACTAACACAACCATCCATTCTACACATCTCCTCTCTCTCGAAACTAACACAACCATCCATTCTACACATCTCCTCTCTCTCGAAACTAACAACCATCCATTCTACACATCTCCTCTCTCTCGAAACTAACAAACAACCATCCATTCTACACATCTCCTCTCTCTCGAAACTAACAAACAACCATCCATTCTACACATCTCCTCGCTCTCGAAACTAAAACACAACCATCCATTCTACACATCTCCTCTCCTCTCTCTCGAAACTAACACACAACCATCCATTCTACACATCTCCTCTCTCTCGAAACTAACAAACAACCATCCATTCTACACATCTCCTCTCTCTCGAAACTAAAACACAACCATCCATTCTACACATCTCCTCTCCTCTCTCTCGAAACTAACAACCATCCGTTCTACACATCTCCTCTCTCTCGAAACTAACAACCATCCATTACACACATCTCCTCTCTCTCGAAACTAACATACAACCATCCATTCTACACATCTCCTCTCTCTCGAAACTAACACACAACCATCCATTCTACACATCTCCTCTCTCTCGAAACTAACAACCATCCATTCTACACATCTCCTCTCTCTCGAAACTAAAACACAACCATCCATTCTACACATCTCCTCTCTCTCGAAACTAACAACCATCCATTCTACACATCTCCTCTCTCTCAAAACTAACAACCATCCATTACACACATCTCCTCTCTCTCGAAACTAACAACCATCCATTCTACACATCTCCTCTCTCTCGAAACTAACAAACAACCATCCATTCTACACATCTCCTCTCTCTCCAAACTAACACACAACCATCCATTCTACACATCTCCTCTCTCTCGAAACTAACAACCATCCATTCCACACATCTCCTCTAACTCGAAACTAACAAACAACCAACCATTCTACACATCTCCTCTCTCTCGAAACTAACAACCATCCATTCTACACATCTCCTCTCTCTCAAAAGTAACAACCATCCATTCTACACATCTCCTCTCTCTCAAAACTAACAACCATCCATTCTACACATCTCCTCTCTCTCGAAACTAACAAACAACCATCCATTCTACACATCTCCTCTCTCTCGAAACTAACACACAACCATCCATTCTACACATCTCCTCTCTCTCTCTCTCTCGAAACTAACAAACAACCATCCATTCTACACATCTCCTCTCTCTCGAAACTAACACACAACCATCCATTCTACACATCTCCTCTCTCTCGAAACTAACAACCATCCATTCTACACATCTCCTCTTTCTCTCTCTCGAAACTAACAAACAACCATCCATTCTACACATCTCCTCTCTCTCGAAAGTAACACACAACCATCCATTCTACACATCTCCTCTCTCTCTCTCTCGAAACTAACAAACAACCATCCATTCTACACATCTCCTCTCTCTCGAAACTAACAACCATCCATTCCACACATCTAGCTTCAGTTCAGCAGCAGAACTGTATGTTTTTTAAGGCAGTTTGGCAACAGCCGAAAGCACCTCTTCAACTCTTGACGTAATGATCATCGCTATGATCAGTGTAGTAGAGTGATAGCTGCCCCGGGGGAAGTTCATTTCAGTCGTGTGTGATTGACGACTCAATGCAACAGTCTCTCTGAAGACTTCTGAAAGTCAGTCTCTTTAAAAACTGCTGAAAGTCAGTCTCTCTCTGAAAATTGCTGAAAGTCAGTCTCTCTGAAGACTTCTGAAAGTCAGTCTCTCTTTGAAGACTTCTGACAGTCAGTCTCTCTGAAAACTACTGAAAGTCAGTCTCTGAAGACTTCTGAAAGTCAGTCTCTCTGAAGACTTCTGAAAGTCAGTCTCTCTCTGAAGACTGCTGAAAGTCAGTCCCTCTCTAAATACTTCTGAAAGCCAGTCTCTCTGAAAACTACTGAAAGTCAGTCTCTCTGAAGACTTCTGAAAGTCAGTCTCTCTTTGAAGACTTCTGACAGTCAGTCTCTCTGAAAACTACTGAAAGTCAGTCTCTGAAGACTTCTGAAAGTCAGTCTCTCTGAAGACTTCTGAAAGTCAGTCTCTCTCTGAAGACTGCTGAAAGTCAGTCCCTCTCTAAATACTTCTGAAAGCCAGTCTCTCTGAAAACTACTGAAAGTCAGTCTCTCTGAAAACTACTGAAAGTCAGTCTCTGAAGACTTCTGAAAGTCAGTCTCTCTGAAAACTACTGAAAGTCAGTCTCTCTCTGAATACTGCTGAAAGTCAGTCTCTCTCTGAATACTGCTGAAAGTCAGTCTCTCTCTGAAAACTACTGAAAGTCAGTCTCTCTTTGTAAACTGCTGAAAGTTAGTCTCTCTCTGAAGACTGCTGAAAGTCAGTCTCTTTCTGAAGACTGCTGAAAGATGGTCTGTCTCTCTCTGAAAACTGCTGAAAGTCAGCCTCTTTCTGAAGACTGCTGAAAGATGGTCTGTCTCTCTCTGAAAACTGCTGAAAGTCAGTCTCTTTCTGAAGACTGCTGAAAGATGGTCTGTCTCTCTCTGAAAACTGCTGAAAGTCAGTCTCTTTCTGAAGACTGCTGAAAGATGGTCTGTCTCTCTCTGAAAACTGCTGAAAGTCAGTCTCTCTGAAAACTGCTGAAAGTCAGTCTCTCTCTGAAGACTGCTGAAAGTCAGTCTCTCTCTGAAGACTGCTGAAAGTTGTTCTGCCTCTCTGAAGACTGCTAAAAGTCAGTCTCTCTCTGAAGACTGCTGAAAGTCAGTCTCTCTCTGAAGACTGCTGAAAGTCAGTCTCTCTCTGAAGACTGCTGAAAGTCAGTCTCTCTCTGAAGACTGCTGAAAATTGTTCTGTCTCTGAAGACTGCTGAAAGTCAGTCTCTCTCTGAAGACTGCTGAAAGTCAGTCTCTCTCTGAAGACTGCTGAAAGTCAGTCTCTCTCTGAAGACTGCTGAAAGTTGTACTGTCCATCTGAAGAATTCTGAAAGTCAGTCTCTCTCTAAAGACTGCTGAAAGTCAGTCTCTCTCTGAAGACTGCTGAAAGTCAGTCTCTCTCTGAAGACTGCTGAAAGTCAGTCTCTCTCTGAAGACTGCTGAAAGTCAGTCTCTCTCTGAAGACTGCTGAAAGTCAGTCTCTCTCTGAAGACTGCTAGTAGTCAAACGAGGAAGAGCAATCAAATCCTGACAGACTTAAAAAGCGACGATAATATCCATGCATGTTCTTTTAAAGAAGTACCAGAGTGGACTGATTTAGTCATTTGTCAACTGGATGACTAAATGAAATAGTCCTATCCTGCAGCCCGTCTCATCCAGAGTAGCCGGGTTGTCATCATTAAGCATTCCCTAGCCGCGCTCCCATTCAGTGGCGGAGTTCAATAGCCGGCTAATTATGAAAGAAAGAGAATGTCTCCGCACTACAGAGAAACGTATCTATCATTTAGCTTTTTATATTTCAACACGCTAGGCGGTCAGAGCCAGAACCACGGTGAGACGAATGAATTATTAATCCAGATAATAACCTGTACTGCTGGATACTGAGGTATGGTTGGGAAAGACAAACTTTAACTGTCAGTGGGTCCGACACCGAATCCACCTCACGTCTTCTCCCACTTTTCTGACTTTCACCCAGTCTCTCCCTCCCTTATGATTTTTACTCACCACATGTTCCACCTATTCTATTCTTTATTCTCTCTTTGTCTGTCTCTATTTCTTTCCCTTTCTCTGTCTTTCTCTTCTTCTGTCTCTCTGTCCCTCTGTCTCTCTCTTTCTCTCCTTCTCTAACTCCCTTTCTCTTTCTCTCTTCTCTCTACCTCTCTCACGCTCTCTCTCTCTCTTTCTCCCTACTTCTCCTCTGTCACTGTTCTGTCTCTGCTGTCTCACTATCTCTCTCGTACCCGGTGAACTTCAACAAGGGATCATTTGCAATGCAATCTCCACTGAGGATGACTAAGATCCATGTTGATGTCAAATTACCGAGCTGATCCCTGGGTGAGATTTTGGTGAGTGACGAGTGCAATACATGTGGCGATGATTGAACCAGCTAGCTCCAATATGGGAATACACTACTACACCCAGTGAGGATGACACACAGCTCATAGCAGAACATTTTACGTTTTATCATTCTCATGTATCATTTAGGAGGCTGTCTGGGAAAATGACAGGCAGATCACAACATTACAAGCTCCTGTGCCTGTCACAATGCTGCAGTGTAGTCATAGGCTGACGGTGCAGAAGGTTTTGGCAGGGGCAGAGTGATGGGGATAGGGGTTGTAAACACTCCTCTGCGTCCTAAATGGCACCCTATTCCCTTCATATGGGACGCGCCCCCTATGGGCCCTGGTCAAAAGTATTTCACTACGTAGGGAATAGGGTGTCATTTGGGACGCATACACTAAGTCAGCTCTTGTCAGATCCAGAGCACAGGAAGAAACAGAATATTTGGGAATGCCACATCTGATGTGACTGCAGCGGTGCATTGCATTACCGGGAAGACTAGTGGTCAAGCTGCGTAACAAACGATAGCTGGCGAGAAGGGAAGGTGATACTCTATTGCAGGGTTCCCCAATTGGCGGCCCACAGGACGGACTTGGCCCGCGGGTGATTTTATTTGGCCCCTCAAGTTTTCTGAGCCAAAAGTTCAAATGTTTAATTGTTGGAAGTAAGACTTTAAAAACACAAACAAATCAGCTACTAATGTTTTACATTTTGGAAATGTGCATTCCCACCCATAGTAGAGAGATATATGTGATTGTATACAAATGCAAGCAATGTTTGAAATAATATGTTTTAGTAAAATATTATATCTGTTTAGGCTTCTTGAGGTCCATTTGCAGTCTACAAATGATTTGTAACTTTGTTCCGGCCCCCTGACTATTCACTCAAGAAAAGAAAATGGGCCAGTGGCTGAATCTAACTGATGATCCCTGCTTTATTGTATCAGCAGAGGGACACAGCAATCGACTTGAATACACAACGGTGCCCCCGGAATATAAACAGTCCGATTTCAACGGAAATGAATAAACATATTCATAACAAAGTTATAATGTGCAATAAGTAATAAAACTGGCCTCCCAGCAGACAAGGTTACTCTGGGAATACATCTGGAGGAAATATCTGAAGGGGAAACATTCTATCCCTGGGTCTATTATTTTCACTCATTCCACATCTATTATTATGTAACGCGTAAATGCGTTCTCTCATCAAAGGAAAGTGCCCTACAAATCAAAGTTAGTGCAATTACAATCTTTATTTCAAAATGGCAACAGCTGTTTCCCTTGGTCAAAATAGCAGTGTAATTGTGTACAGTAGCATATGGTTACAGCTGCTTAATCCAACCAGGGAGAGAGAAGAAAAGAGAGAGAGACAGAGAGAGGCCCCATTATTTTTGGTGTCGAATGGGTAAATAGTGAGGCAGCATTAGGCCTAGTCAATGGCATGGCAGAGAGAGAGAGAGAGAGAGAGAGAGAGAGAGAGAGAGAGAGAGAGAGAGAGAGAGAGAGAGAGAGAGAGAGAGAGAGAGAGAGAGAGAGAGAGAGAGAGAGAGAGAGAGAGAGAGGAGAGAGAGAGAGAGAGAGAGAGAGAGAGAGAGAGAGAGAGAGGATGAGAGAGAGAGGAGAGAGAGAGAGAGAGAGAGAGAGAGAGAGAGAGAGAGAGAGAGAGAAGAGAGGAGAGAGAGAGAGAGAGAGAGAGAGGAGAGAAGAGAGAGAGAGAGAGAGAGAGTGAGAGAGAGAGAGAGAGAGAGAGAGAGAGAGAGAGAGAGAGAGAGAGAGAGAGAGAGAGAGAGAGAGAGAGAGAGAGAGAGATATGGTTGATGAGATGTCTGTCTGTTTAAGATAGGGCGATGATCTGAATCGATCAGAACTGTGGCTAGCTACCATTTTATCCTCGTGATGGCTGGCGCTGAATTTATCTGTTGGTCGGTGGCTGGCTTCTAAAAGAGATTATCAAATAAACAAAAAGGCAGAAAATGCCTTTGAGTAACCTATTCATATACAGATATAGTATATCACGCAGGGCTTCTAGAAGTCTGGGGAATATTTTCATGATCTATGGTGAGATTTTCTGTGAGTGTTTTTGTCATATAGCAGCCAGATCATTACAGCCCCAGGGGAGTAGAGTGTGTGACAGCATGTCTGGGACATGATGACAGTGAAAGGATCGCTTAGATGTGCTCAGATTACTGCATGGCCCATTCCTAGACTCACACACACAGAGAGAGGGAGAGTGAGTGTTACAGACTCTCACACACAGACACACATGAGACAAACACACACACCTCCCTGCTATTACAGGGTTCAGAGGTGACTTCCTGAGCTCCAGCCAATCTGATTGCATTTCCATCATAAACACACAAGGAGCTGCACGAGGGCTTAAATAGCCTACTGAAGCTGTCATGCTGGGGTCCACGCCTATTTTCATGCCGCCACACTGTGACACACACACACACCGCACACATGTAAACACACACACACACACCACATTCTTGCATACACACACACACTGCATACAGGGTAAATGTACACACACACATGCACGCAATTACACCACAAACACACATACTGTACACATACTGCGTGGTCACCGGTAAAAAAGACCTTCCCTTCCCCGCCTGTTCTGGTTTGCATAATAGTACCCGTACACAGTGCAGGAAAGCACACGTCCATAATCACATCATCTGCACCTCTGGCTTCTCATTATTATCTTCAGAGGTCATCTCAAAAACACATCTAAAGGACGTTCAGTATACTACTGTATATTGAGGAGTGTACTGTTTTCCAGCACTAATAAAGGCTGGTGTGAAATTAAATGGAGGAACAGCACAGCTCTAGGAGTAACTGAGGCAGTATCCCAAATGGTACTCTATTCCCTATTCAGGGCACTATGGGTCCTGGTTAAAAGTATTGTGCACACACACAGCACTACATAGGGAACACACACAGAGCACTACATAGGGAACACACACACAGCACTACATAGGGAACACACACACAGCACTACATAGGGAGCACACACACAGCACTACATAAGGAACACACACACAGCACTACATAGGGAACACACACACAGCACTACATAGGGAACACACACACAGCACTACATAGGGAATAGGGTGCCATTTGGGAAGCATCCACAGTCCATGGATGGGTAACGACTAGGCTTGGGCGGTATCCAGATTGTCATACCTTTATAATGACCTTGTGCCATTCTAGGATAACAAGGGGTTGTTTTCAATCCCAAGGTTAGCAATGCTAATAACTACATGTAAAATTCCATAGTGAATGCTATCTAAATGCTAACAAACGCATGCAAACATTTGATCGTTTTCTGACAAACTATTTGCAGGACAGACATCCCAGATCATAAAGTTAAAGAAGTAACTAAAAAATGCTACTCACAGTTTGCTGCACAAAATAAATACCAGACATCAAGGCATATCTAGGAGGAGATCTTTGCTGTTACCAAGAGGAGCTTGATTGCAAGAAGCTAAATACTTAGCTATTTAACTAGCTACTAGCTAAGTTATTAAACCAAATGCACAACTGTACATCATTTAGCACAATTTAGACAGTTAATTTAATAGGTGCAAGATATCTAGCAAACATTTAGTTGTGAATTCCCTACAGTAACTAGATCACCTGGTGTGTGATGCACCACAGTGACTCACAAGGCTCCGGTCTCTCGTCGTTGTGTGACTGTAAACAAACTATATGTGACTTTGGACTACCGGTAAGCTTCATTATGTAAAATAGTTTGACAGGTGAAATGAAGAACGCAATCTTCTTTATCTCCTAATATATTGCATGCAGGTAGTCTGCATGTATTTACTTAAAAAGTATCAATCTTCTTTATCTCCTAATATATTGCATGCAGGTAGTCTGCATGTATTTACTTAAAAAGTAGCTACAAACATTCAAATGTATGAAAACAATTTAAAGAAATAGTATCAACGGTATTGGGGATATTGAAAAACCATCCCGTGGCTATTTCTAAATCCCCCTAGTATTTGGTATATACAGTACGGTATACACCCCAAGCCTAGCAATGACAGCTCTATTTTGGGAAGGCTGGACGTGGTGAAGTGTAGAGGATGTGTGGGTTGGCTTGAGGGTAAAGGTCTTCGAGATGAAATGGCTAGGATAGCCCCGGGATGCTCACTATCTTTCTACACCCCTGCCTTATCAAACAGAGCTTAAATGCCATTCCCTAAAAGGTATGCATTCTCTATCAGCCCCCCGTGTTCCAAGTTTGATCAAGCCTGGGCCTTACTCACTGTGGGTATCTGTACAAGGATCGAAGAAGACCGCAACTTCAAAAACACTACACACACAAACTCGCTCTCAATGTTCCCCTGACTCAATACTTCAAAGGCTCCAACCTGTAAATAGCGGCACACAAACAAACACACACGCAGTATACAGATCAACCAATGAACACACACACATCAGCAAAGCTATTTATGGGTAAGTAAACTAGCTCAAAAGCTTTGGTATGTGGAAGCCTATGTGAAACAAATACTTTCAACCATAGAATGACATATATATTCCCTATGAATTACAGGATACGTATTCTCTCAACTACACCAGAAGAAACTAATACTACGAGGCCTATCATTCACACAACGGCTGCTCAATTAGGAACCATACCATCCATTTCACCAGGAATAACCAGCCAACAATCACAACCAGCATGTTGCTTATTCAAGCTTACTAAAGCGAAAAGGGAGTGGCTTAGAGGTTACAATGAGCAGCAGCTGAAGACTCTGTGTCGCAAAGGGTCAATAGGTCATCCACAACCAGCCTAGAGGGTGTTGTCCAGATCAGGGGAGGGGAAAGGAGTGGCGGTATTGAGCATGCAGCTGCCCCTTCGATGGCCTTGATGTGTCCCAGTCGGCCAGATGGGAAAAGAGACCCAATTAAAACTGGGCAGAGAGGGACAACCAGCCAGCCCTGGGTTGTGTCCAAAATGGCACCCTAGTCCCGATATAGTGCACTACATTTGACCTATCGGCCCTAGTCAAAAGTAGTGCACTCTATAGGCAATAGGGTGCCATTTGGGAGGTAAACCTGGTCAGTACCACTCCAGACAGGCCTCAAATTAGAGGTAAAGGTAGGCCGAAGCTTCAGAACAGAAGCAGTCTATATGCAAATAAGGCTGTCTGAGTTAGTCGCATCATGTGGGTCTGTTGTGTCCCTGCCGTGCTACTAGACACAGCCCAGACTGTCAGAGACAGCCGAGTCAGGAGCACAGTTACGTGGGAGAACAATTTTCTAAAAAGTTGGAATTAAAACCCATTGGAATGTAATGCAGCTCAATGTGTCGAGAAGGAGGGAGGGGAGAGATGAAAAGGGAGTGAAGAAATTAAAAGGAGAAGCCTTGCGTGACAATGAGGGTAGTGAAGTAGGGGCAGAATGGAGAATTGTGATATTACATTGGCTGCGTCCCACTTGGCACCCTATTCAAATAAAAAATCTGGTCAAATCCAATTTTATCAGTCACATGCGCCGAATATAACAGTGAAACGCTTACTTACAATTAGGGACCATACCATCCAAAAATGCAGTTAAAAAAATGGTATAATAAAAAATTAAAAAAAATGAAAATGTTATGTTCCCTTTACAGTTCACTACTTCTGACCAGACCCCTATGCAGTCTCTGTTCAAAAGTTGCGCACTTTAAAGGGAATTTATACCCCAGTATAGTTAGTTAAACGGTTAACCAAATAGCAACCCAGACTATCTGCATTGACCCTTTTTGCACACATTTTTCTTTGACTCATCACATACACTGCTGCTACTGTTTATTTTCTATCCTGTTTCCTAGTCACTTTATTCCTAGTTATATGTACATATCTACCTCAATGACCTCGTACCCCTGCACATCGCCTCGGTACATGTATATAGCCAAGTTATCATTTTCCATTGTGTACTTTTCTATTATTTCTCTATTTTCTTTCTTTTCATTGTTGGGAAGGGCCTGTAAGTAAGTATTTCAATGTTAATCTACACCTGTTGTTTATGAAGCTTGTGACAAATAAAATGTGGTCGCCATTTAGGGCACACACAGCAAACAGGCCATGTCAGTGACCAGTGCCACCATGAAGTGGCCTCTGCAGAGCAGGGCATTGTCAGGATCATGATCTGTGTACAGTAGAGGGTCATAGCCCTGTGAGTTAGTCTTATCTCCATCTGCTGCATAGTATTAAAGCCAGAATAGGACTTAGGATTGAGCTACAAATCCTGGCAAAAACATACATATAGCTAAATGGGTGTGTATATGCCTGTTTTGTTTTTGTGTGTATGCATGCACCTAGCCTGAGTGTGTGTGTGTTCAACAAGTGTTTGAGGTGTACCATGTTGTGAAATGTTATTTTCCTGCCTGACACCCTGGCAATATACAGTATGAACACTATTAGGGCCAATCTCTGAAGACAGATGTGGCGACCCAAGAGGATTGGTAGTGAAACAGAGACGTTTCTCCAGCCCTCTCTGTCCACTCACTGTGTGTGTGTGTGTGTGTGTGTGTGTGTGTGTGTGTGTGTGTGTGTGTGTCTGTGTGTGTGTGTGTGTGTGTGTGTGTGTGTGTGTGTGTGTGTGTGTGTGTGTGTGTGTGTGTGTGTGTGTGTGTGTGTGTGTGTGTGTGTGTGTGTGTGTGTCCAGCCCTCTCTCTCCACTCTGGCACCATGGCTGCCACCCCAGTCAGCAGGGAGTGCAATCAGGGGCTGAGGAGGCTATGACTTGGCAAGCTCAAGTACATGAGGGCCTTATATCTCACTGGGGACAGTTGTTGAGCACACCATGGCCCAAATGCTTTATTGACAGAGCCCTTGAACCCACACTATTCACTGGGGAGAGGCCATTTAGAGCAAATATTGGAGAGTATGTTGGTTTTTGTGGCACTGTATGAATGTGTGTGTGCACGTTTATGGATGCATGCTTACATGCGTGCATGTGCAATTGTGCTTGTGTGTGTGTGCATGCAAATGTGTGTGTGCACATACTACAACTGCATGAGAGCAGAGAGCTTTAATCACACAGGGATTAACTCAAGCATTTTAACAAGGGGCCTTTTTGGTAAGTATGAGGGATTATCCAATATAATCATATGACTTGAAGATTGGGAAATGGCTGACTGCTGTCGAGCAGCATAATAAATGAAGGTAGGAAATGTATACTTGGGCAGCATATTACTGTGTAGATTAATGCTTGATAAACCCATAAACAAACCCACACACACAAACGCACACACACCAGGGTTTCTGTTGGGAAAATATGGCGCTGGACATTTGACCGGCAGCATTTTAATTTACTGGACATTGGAGAAATTTACCGGACACACATGTACATTGGGGGTGTAACCTGATTAGGGCGTCCACCGACGGTGCTCAGAATGACAGACATTTAGATCATAGTAATTCATAACATGCAAGTCAAGGGTGAAACGATGTGCGTCCTTCTTACCGAATTCTGATGTGCACTTTGAAGATGTTAGTATAACTCTCCACATGTACTTTTCCTCAGCCAACATGACCAGTAACCAACAGCAACATTACTAGCCTGTCAATCTACTATCCCCCATAGTAGAAAAGTTGACCTATTCTATTGGTCAACTTGTCAAGAAACTAATCGTATTCCAAACAGACTCTGGGACATTTGTGGGACTATAGATTCTAAATTCATACAACCAGTAGGCCTAGGCTACATATATATTTGTTCTTTTTAAAGCAATGAGTCTGATGCAACAGATCAGAAGGTTTAGCTTAAAATGTTGATCAACTATTATTTCTTCACATTATAAACAATGCACAAAAGGCAGTAGGACACCCGCAAATCTTTGTTCCATAATGCAATTAACGGGGGAAACACCATGTCAAAAGGGCACATGTGTGACAGAGATGAAAATGTCCATTAGAAATGTAGAGAGAGGAGATCTAATACGCTACATTTCATTCCACTAAATTATGCAAATGAACCCATAGCATGACCAGTCAAATGTATTTACATCGACTGGTATTTCCATCCATAAATAGGCTAGAAAGCATTATTTCGCCAAGGCAATTTTTTCTTCTTCTCCTGGACAATTGGCTGGCGGCTATTTTATTTATCGGCTTTTCTATTTAAAATCGGCTATTACCGGTTCACGGAAACTCAGACACACTCACAGATCTACTGTACCTACACAGCTAAGCGACAGAGTGAAAAGAGGCCAAAGAAACCTCTCTTTTCTTTAGTCAGTCAAAATGTAATGGGCCCTGTGTCACGGCTGTTGAAAGGAGAGGACCAAGGTGCAGCGTGGTTAGCATACATTTTCTTTATTTAATCCAAATTACCCCAAACAAAACAATAAACACTACAAAAACAAACCGTGAAGCTCAAAGGCTATGTGCCCTAAACAAAGTCAACTTCCCACAAAGACAGGTGGAGAAAAGGGCTACCTAAGTATGGTTCTCAATCAGAGACAACGATAGACAGCTGCCTCTGATTGAGAACCACACCCGGGCCAAACACAAAGAAATATAAAACATAGAAACACAAAACATAGAATGCCCACCCCAACTCACGCTTGACCAAAACAAAATAGAGACATAAAAAAAATATCTAAGGTCAAAAGAGGCCAAAGAAACTCTATTTTCTTTAGTCAGTCAAAATGTAATGGTTCCCTTGGTAAAAGATCCCAAAGAAATCTCCTCTTTTCTTTAGTCAGTCAAAATGTAATGGGCCCTGGTTAAAAGTAGTGAACTATATAGGGTGCCATTTCAGATGCAACCAGTGAGCTTCTGAGAAGGTTTCTCTCTCTGTGGACTCTATTAGTCAACCCCTATTGAATTAAGATACAGTACACTATTAAGCTCAACAGGCGGCCCCCTGCAGTCCCTGTAATACGGTACAAGGCATTTCCTCTCCCCTAATGACTCCATATACTCCTCCTTTATGCTTCCTGTAATTGGAGTGAGCTACATACATGCATAAATACAGAGAGAGAAGGAGGAGGACTAAGCAGGGGAAGAGACAGCAGGTGGTGTGTTACTGAAAGGCATATCCATGTGTGCGCGTGCATGTGTGCGTGTATCATGATGAGTACAGCATGTTTGGGTGTGTTTCAAAATGCGTACTTATGTTCTATCTAGAGCGTATAGTGAGTACGGAAGTCAACTGTCATTTTTCAAGTCCGATTCCAAACGTAAGACATAACACATTGCGATGCAGCGAAAATTGCCAAAACTTCTGAATTAATGGCAGACAAGTCCACACTTGGGAGAAAATGTTCCAGAGAAATAAGGAATAACTTTGTAAAATGTAAAAGTATTACATTTATTTTTCTCAAAATGTTGAATTCAAATGTTGAGTCACTGCTGTTTAGCCCATCAGACATGATAGCTAGCTAGCAGGCGATCTAGTCCTGCTTATTTTTTTATTTATTTTTTTCACCTTTTTTAACCAGGTAGGCCAGTTGAGAACAAGTTCTCATTTACAACTGCGACCTGGCCAAGATAAAGCAAAGCAGTTCAACAAAATTAACAACACAGAGTTACACATGGGATAAACAAACGTACAGTCAATAACACAATAGAAAAATATATGTACAGTGTGTGCAAATGCAGTAAGATTAGGGAGGTAAGGCAATAAATAGGCCATAGTGACCCAACTGTAGCACGTGCTCTAGCAGGTATATTTCACTGGTCACCCCCAAAGCCAATTCCTACTATGGCCGCCTTTCCTTCCAGTTCTCTGCTGCCAATGACTGGAACGAACTGCAAAAATCACTGAAGCTGGAGACTCATATCTCCCTCACTAACTTTAAGCATCAGCTGTCAGAGCAGCTCACAGATCACTGCACCTGTACATAGCCCATCTGTAAATAGCCCATCCAACTACCTAATCTCCATATTGTTATTTATTTTTGCTCATTTGCACCCCAGTATCTCTACTTGCACATTCATCTTCTGCACATCTATCATTCCAGTGTTTAATTGCTAAATTGTAATTCTTTCACCACTATGGCCTATTTATTGCTTTACCTTCCTTATCTTACCTCATTTGCACACATTGTATATAAACTTTTTTTCTATTGTGTTATTGACTGTATGTTTGTTTATCCCATGTCTAACTCTGTGTTGTTGTTTGTGTCCCACTGCTTTGCTTCATCTTGGCCAGGTCGTAGTTGTAAATAAGAACTTGTTCTCAACTAGCCTACCTGGTTAAATAAAGGTGAAATAAAAATAAATCAAATAAATACACATTTGGAAAGCCCGCAATTTGGGCAGAGCGCGTGGCAATAGGCTTAGCTGATTATTGAGTTGCGGCTGTCAGTGAAAAGCATATCAAATAAGTGTGAAGAGTCTTGAGTAAAATTTACTGTAAAATGTTGAGACAAGAAGAAGGGGAGAGGTGTGTGAGGAAGACATAGGTGAGTCTCCAGAATGGCTCAGCTTTCTCCCGCCAATTCTTGCGCATTCATTGTTTCATTCTGTAAATTGTTTGCCGTTTGATTGTTCATTTTGATCAATTCCCCATTATACATGTAGCCTAATGGAGAATTAATACATATAGAGTAGAGAGATGAATGCAATTGAAAGAACCTGAATTTATCATATTTTATACTGTTTTTATTTGTCAGCTTTATGAATTTTGACTTAGTTGACAATAGGCCTACTGCTGCATTGGCCTATAGGCTAAGGCTATGAGTTCCATGCGCTCATTTCGTTAGCCGCCAATGGATCACGGAGTATCAACGTTCCATATGGCAGAGGCTGGTTGTCACGCCTACTCCTGCTTCCTCCCACTGGCGTTCGGCGTCACTGGTCTACTAACCACCGGTCCTGTCAACCCACATTGGGCAGAATTGGCAACCATCATTGCGCACACCTGCTCCCCATCGTTAAGCACACCTGGACTTCATCACCACCGTGATTACTCTCCCTTCATATAGCCGTCAGCTGCCTCAGTCGTCAGCCAGTATTGGTTATGTTCAGTACACAGCTCCTGGTTTGTATTGGCATTATTATTAGTAGTATTATTATTAGTAGTAGTAGTAGTAGTAGTAGTAGTAGTAGTAGTAGTAGTAGTAGTAGTAGTAGTAGTAGTAGTAGTAGTAGTAGTAGTAGTAGTAGTAGTAGTAGTAGTAGTAGTAGTAGTAGTAGTAGTAGTAGTAGTAGTAGTCAACTGAACTTCGCACCTGCTTCCAAACTCCCTACGTTACACTGGTGCTCTAATTTAAACTTTTAATTCAGATTTTTATGATTAACCATGTGACAATGCTTTTGAGAAACAAAAACATTATTATTGAAATGAAACTGCTCAATGAAAATGCGCATATGAAAATCATAACTGGCACGCAGATAGTTAGAAATTGTAGGACAAATCATAAGCTTCCCCAAACTCTAAACTTACTCGCAGCCTATGAGGTCTTTATAGAATAATTGCCTCCACATTTCTATGGTCGGATATGACTATAGGCTACTTTGAAGCAAGGTAAGACATGCGTCATAAAATGAAGTAAAACATTCAGGTTTGAAACATTTAAGTAGGCCTATGTTTTCAAAATGCATACTGCCTCCAGCTCACATTGTAAAGTGGTGGTGATGCGCTGACAGCCTGTTGCCTGCACTTGAATGGTGGCACAATTAATGGGTTTATAAATGCAAGTTTTACTCCAGTAGCAACAAGCTGAGGAGCTGCAGGAGAAATTCTGCTCAAAATAGGCTCTGTATGCTGTGTGCACGTATTGTGCTGGATAAATAAGATAGGCTACATGATGACTAACGAAAATACCCACATGCCAGTTTAATTCTACTATATTATGCAAATTAACCTATACGGTCAAATGTATTTACATTGACTGGTATTTCCATCAATGAATAAAAAGCATTATTTTGCATTTGGATTTTAGTTCTCCCGATCGTTATTTTGGCTGTGTATTTATGTATGGGAAGTCTATTGCAAGGTTGTGCGTAGATATAGCCTACAATGTGCCGTTGCTGGATGAAACTCTTGTTATTTGGGAGTATTGAAAGCAATAACTCCCCTCAATGTACTATGAACATTTCATGATTCTAGGACCAAGAAAATATACAGTGCATTCGTAAATTATTACGACCCCTTCACTTTTTCCACATTTTGTTATGTTAAAACCTTATTCTAAAATGGATGAAATAAAAAAAATGGCCTCATAAATCTACACACAATACCCCATAATGACAAAGCAAAAACAGGTTTTTAGACATTTATGCAAAAAAAACTGTTGGTACCCATCCCCAGAACTGTGCCTCGACACAAATCTGTCTCGGGGCTCTACGAACAATTCCTTCGACATCATGGCTTGGTTTTTGCTCTGACGTGCACTGTCAACCGATGGTCACTCAGACAGAGCTCCATAGTTCCTCTATGGAGATGGGAGAACCTTCCAGAAGGACAACCATCTCTGCAACACTCCATCAATCAGGCCTTTACGGTAGAGTGGCCAGACGGAAGCCACTTCTCAGTAAAAGGCACATGGCAGCTGTAAGGGCTGTCGTTCTCCTCATCCTCGGACGAGGAGAGGAGAGAAGGATCAGTAGACCAAAATGCAGCATTTGGGAAATAAGCCATCTCTTTATTTAACACGACGATGGTAACACGAAAAACAAAACACTTTCAAAATACAAAACAAGAAAACGACGTAGACGAAAAACCTGAACATGAACTTACATAACTAACGTAAAACTCACGGACAGGAACAGACTACATCAAAACGAAACGAACAGCCAAACAGTCCCGTATGGTACATACATTCGACGACACGGAAGACAATCACCCACAAACAAACAGTGAGAACACCCTACCTAAATATGACTCTCAATTAGAGGAAAACGCAAAACACCTGCCTCTAATTAAGAGCCATACCAGGCAACCCAAAACCAACATAGAAACAGAAAACATAGACTGCCCACCCAAAACACACGCCCTGACCATAAACACATACAAAAACAACATAAAACAGGTCAGGACAGTTACAGCAGCCTGCTTGGAGTTTGCCAAAAGGCACCTAAAGGACTCTCAGACCATGACAAACAAGATTCTCTGGTCTGATAAAACCAAGATAAAACCAGCGTCACGTCTGGAGGAATCCTGGCACCATCCCTACTGTGAAGCATGGTGGTGGCAGCATCATGCTGTGAGGATGTTTTTCAGCGGCAGGGACGAGGAGACTAGTCAGGATCGAGGGAAAGATGAACGGAGCAAAGTACAGAGAGGTCCTTGATGAAAACCTGCTCCAGAGCGCTCAGGACCTCAGACTGGGGGCGAAGGTTCACCTTCCAACAGAACAACAACATTAACCACACAGCCAAGACAACGCAGGAGTGGATTAGGAACAAGTCTCTGAATGTCCTTGAGTGGCCTAGCCTGTGCCCGGACTTGAACCCAATCGAACATCTCTGGAGAGATCTGAAAATACTTGTGCAGCAACGCATCCACATCCAACCTGAGCGTTAGAGGATCTGCAGAGAAGAATGGGAGAAACTCTCCAAATACAGCTTGTAGCATCATACCCAAGAAGATTTGATGCTGTAATCGCTGCTAACGGTGCTTCAACAAAGTACTGAGTAAAGGGTCTGAATACTTATGTAAATGTGATATTTCAGTCGTTTCTTTTAATAAGAAATTTGCCAAAATGTCTAAAAATCTGTTTTTGCTTTGTCATTATGTGATATTGTGTGTAGATTTATCAGGGGAAATAACAGTGTTATACATTTTAGAATAAGGCTGTAACGTAACAAAATGTGTAAAAGGTGAAGGGGTCTGTAAACTTTCCGAATGCACTGTATTCAAAATAGCTTCTGAAATTCCATAATTGTACTGAAGAGGGTGAGGAGACTCCTATGGAGAAGTCAAGTCATTCATATTCATGGTCATTACCTGATCTAATCACCCTGAGGCTCTGCTCTTGGCCACGGCAAGTTCACGAGAGGGGGCAGACCTCCCGAGTCCTGCCACGGGGCAGGCAGGCAGAGCAATGTGTGTTGGGTGGAGAGGAGGCAGGATAAAAAGTGACCAAGTTATCCAGGGATGTCCGTGGGGCAAACAGAGAAGAAACTAAATCAACAGAAAATTGGGCAAACAGAGAAGAAACTGAATCAACGGAAAACTAGGCAAACAGAGAAGAAACTGAATCAACAGAAAACTGGGCAAACAGAGAAGAAACTGAATCAACAGAAAACTGGGCAAACAGAGAAGAAACTAGATCGATAAAACTTTTGTGAAGCTGGATGAGCCCTGAGGCACAGGTATGTGTTTTTTCCAAGGCTGAACTTTTGTGTTCGACTAAAACTGGTGCTATTGTTCAGAGAGGTACAGAGATTGTGTAGAACATGACCATGAGGTTGAGCTGACCTGGCCATTACAATATTTAACAACCTGCTGCTGGTGCTGGTTACGTATCCTTTTACCTCTTCTCTCTTGTTTCCTAGGATAGTAAAGAACCTTGCTGCTGGCTCGTGTTAGTTACGCCTCCTTTCACCTCTACTCTCAATCTCATATCAGCTGAACAAGGACACTTGTGATCACACCAAAGACCCTGAGCCTTTGAAACGGAACAACAACAAATAATCAACATAAGTGAGACCTTGATTCAAATGTTCCCTATATACATACTTTTCAGACGTATTGTGGTTCTCAGAGGCCTAGCTAGCCATGCACACCGAAGTTAGATTTTGATGAACTAAATCAAGGCTACATACATCATGGTCAAGGGGTCAAGGATAGCATCTAAATGGTCATGATGGTGATCGAAAAATGAGGCCCATTCTAAACATCCCCGACATTTCGGGAAGGCCGGGGGAGCCAGCTACAGACTTCCATTGACCCCATGAAGCAGATGACGCACCCCCTTCTCTCATCACCATCCGCATGGACACTAATCTGAATGGCATGCCTTCATCCCTCCATCCAGAGAGGGGCCTTACTCAATCTCTCTCTCTGGTGGTAACCAAGTGCCATTCTCTCACTCTCACTGTCCCTCTCCATTTCTATCTCTCATTTTCCCTCATTATCCCTCTCCCTCCTTCTCATTCTCTCTCTCTCTGTGACTCTCTCTCACTCGCCATTTCGATCTCTCCTTCTCTCTCTCTGAAAACTCCTAAAGTCTAGCTCCCTGCCTGTACTGTAAGCCAGTAAGGCTAATCGGATCTAATGTTGAGTGATTTATAAGTGTATGCCAAACATGACATTCCAATTGAGTCCTCCCCTGCTGCTCAGTGTTCCAAAATAGAACCCCGTTAAAGATGACACACAGCAGGCGACCAGGGCACATTGTGTCTATAAGGCCCAGTAAATGAGGAAAGGATCAGGACTAGAGAGAGACTGTGAGAGACGGTATGCTGTAGTTCACCCTAGTTTATTTAAGGAAGTTGTTATTGGAGCTATTCTTTTGTGAAGCACATGTCATCGGGTGCTTTCAGCTCGCTCCACGGGTCCCTTCCTCTAAACACAAATACAACAGCCAATGTATGGCTGGAAAGAACAATGTTAGACAAACAGTCAATGTTGATGCCGTAATGTAGCTTTTCCGAGCTAGCACAAGCATAATAATACTCGATAGCACAAGCATTATAACCCTCCCTCGCAAAACCATAACGTTCATCCCATTAAAATCCTTGGGTGGGCCCCTCTGAAAGTTTTGTAAAAAAATTTAATATTATTATATACAGTACCAGTCAAAGGTTTGGACACACCTACTCATTCATGGAATTTTCTTTATTTTTACTATTTTCTACATTGTAGAATAATAGAGAAGACATCAAAACTATGAAATAACACATATGGAATCATATAGTGACCGAAAAAGTGTTAAACAAATCTAAATATATTTTAGATTCCTTTGCCTTGATGACAGCTTTGCACACTCTTGGCATTCTCTCAACGAACTTCATGAGGTAGTCACCTGGAATGAATTTCTTTCCTTAATGCGTTTGAGCCAATCAGTTGTTTTCTGACAAGGTAGGCGTGGTATAAAGAAGATAGCCCTATTATGGCAAGAACAGCTCAAATAAGCAAAGAGAAAAGAGAGTCCATCATTACTTTAAGACATGAAGGTCATTAGGATAAGTTCATTAGAGTTAACTGCATCCAAGTAAGAGTTCAAGTAACAGACACATCTCAACTAGAGGTCGACCGATTATGATTTTTCAACGCCGATACCAATACCGATTATTGGAGGACCAAAAAAGTCCGATACCGATTAATTGGCAGATATTTATTTATTTGTAATAATGACAATTACAACAATACTGAATGAACACTTATTTTAACTTAATATAATACATCAATAAAATCAATTTAGCCTCAAATAAATAATGAAACATGTTCAATTTGGTTTAAATAATGCAAAAAAACAGTGTTGGAGAAGAAAGTAAAAGTGCAATATGTGCCATGTAAGAAAACTGACGTTGAAGTTCCTTGCTCAGAACATGAGAACATATGAAAGCTGGTGGTTCCTTTTAACATGAGTCTTCAATATTCCCAGGTAAGAAGTTTTAGGTTGTAGTTATTATAGGAATTATAGGACTATTTCTCTCTATACGATTTATATTTCATATACCTTTGACTATTGGATGTTCTTATAGGCACTTTAGTATTGCCAGTGTAGCAGTATAGCTTCCGTCCCTCTCCTCACTCCTACCTGGGCTCGAAGCAGGAACACATTGACAACAGCCAATCTCGAAGCAGCGTTACCCATGCAGAGCAAGGGGAACAACTACTCCAAGTCTCAGAGCGAGTGACGTTTGAAACGCTATTAGCGCGCACCCCGCTAACTAGCTAGCCATTTCACATCGGTTACACCAGCCTAATCTCGGGAGTTGATAGGCTTGAAGTCATAAACAGCGCGATGCTTGAAGTGCTGTTTGAATGAATGCTTACGAGCCTGCTGGTGCCTACCATTGCTCAGTCAGACTGCTCTATCAAATCAGACTTAATTATAATATAATAACACACAGAAATACGAGCCTTAGGTCATTAATATGGTCGAATCCGGAAACTATCATCTCGAAAACAAGACGTTTATTCTTTCAGTGAAATACGGAATCGTTCCGTATTTTATCTAACGGGTGGCAACCATAAGTCTAAATATTCCTGTTACATTGCTCAACATTCAATGTTATGTCATAATTACGTACAATTCTGGCAAATTAGTTCGCAACGGGCCAGAAGGCCCAAACTGTTGCATATACCCTGACTCTGTGTGCAATGAACGCAAGAGAAGTGACACAATTTCACCTGGTTAATATTGCCTGCTAACCTGGATTTCTTTTAGCTAAATATGCAGGTTTAAAAAGATATACTTCTGTGTATTGATTTTAAGAAAGGCATTGATGTTTATGGTTAGGTACACGTTGGGACAGTCTTTTTTCACGAATGCCACCGCATCGATTATATGCAACGCAGGACACGCTAGATAAACTAGTAATATCATCAACCATGTGTAGTTAACTAGTGATTATGATTGATTGATTGATTGTTTTTTATAAGATAAGTTTAATGCTAGCTAGTAACTTACCTTGGCTTCTTACTGCATTCACGTAACAGGCAGGCTCCTCGTGGAGTGCAATGTAATCAGGTGGTTAGAGCGTTGGACTAGTTAACCGTAAGGTTGCAAGATTGAATCCCCGAGCTGACAAGGTAAAAATCTGTCGTTCTACCCCTGAACAAGGCAGTTAACCCACCGTTCCTAGGCCGTCATTGAAAATAAGAATGTGTTCTTAACTGACTTGCCTAGTTAAATAAAGGTGTAAAAGAATGTTTTTTTTTTTTTTAATCGGCCAAATCGGTGTCCAAAAATACCAATTACCGATTGCTAAGAAAACTTGAAATCGGCCCTATTTAATCGGCCATTCCGATTAATCGGCCGTCCTCTAAGCTCAACATCAACTGTTCAGAGGAGACTGTGTGAATCAGGCATTCATGGTCAAATTGCTTCAAAGAAACCCCTACTGAAGGCCTCCAATAAGAAGAACAGACTTGCTTGGGCCAAGAAACACGAGCAATGGACATTAGACCGGTGGAAATCTGTCCTTTGGTCTGGTGAGTCCAAATTTGACATTTTTGGTTTGACCCAGCGTGTCTTTGTGAGATGCAGAGTAGGTGAACGGATGATCTCGGCATGTGTGGTTCCCAGAGTGAAGCATGGAGGAGGAGGTGTGATGGTATGGGGGTGCTTTGCTGGTGACACTGTCAGTGATTTATTTAGAATTCAAGGCACACTCAACCAGCATGGCTCAACCAGCATGGCTACCAGCATTCTGCAGTAAAAATGAAATCCCATCTGGTTTGCGCTTAGTGGGACTATCATTTGTTTTTCAACAGGACAATGACCCAAAACACACCTCCAGACTGTGTACGGGCTATTTGACAAAGAAGGACAGTGATGGTGCTGTATCAGATGACCTGGCCTCCACAATCACCCGACCTCAATCCAATTGAAATGGTTTGGGATGAGTTGGACCGCAAAGTGAGGGAAAAGCAGCCAACAAGTGCTCAGCATATGTGGGAATTCCTTCAAGACCGTTGGAAAAGCATTCCACATGAAGCTAGTTGAGAGAATGTCAAGAGTGTGCAAAGATGTCAAAAAGGCAAAGGGTGGCTACTTTGAAAAATCAAAAATGTATTTTGATTTGTTTAACACTTTCTTGGTTACTACATGATTGCATCTGTGTTATTTCATAGTTTTGATGTCTTCACTATTATTCTACAATGTAGAAAATAGTGAATATAAAGAAAAACCCTTGACTGAGTAGGTGTGTCCAAACTTTTGACTGGTACTGTAAATCTTTTTTTTTTCTTTTTTTTTCGGGGTGAAACTTAAATGACTAAAACCAGATATAAAGTATGTAGAAAATATAATAGACCTCTATATATTTTTTTATAATATAATCTTGGAGAACTAACAATCACCAAAATAAAAGATAGCCAGTCAGGGGGAATTGAAATTCCGTTATCACTGACTGTCTAGCTTTTATTTCGGTGACTTTTATTTTGGTGATTTTATAGAAAATGTCAAAAACAATGAATTTAGTAGTATTGATTTATTATTACGTTTGAGCAAAAGAACACGGCATTTTACATGGCAAAATGCATTACATTTTCTTTCAGCTCCATGGCAGAATATGTAGAATCGCAGGAAATTAGCTTGAAAACTGCTAAATGTTCTCTCAGCTCTACAGAGAAATTTGCATAATTGCAGGAAATTGGCTTAAATATTCCAAAATGAGACCCCCTAAAATATTTTCTAAAATCCTACAATGGGCTGACCGCACACATTGCCACACCCCTTGCCCCCTACCTATACACTCATTGCCACGCCCCCTGGCCCCTACTTAAGCCCATTTTTTATCCAGAAAATAACCCGAACCCTCCCTTACTAAAGTCTCCATGATAGAGACACTGTAAAGAACTTGCTAGCTACACCGTATATTAAATTAGTTAATTCATTATGTTCTAGCACATGGGTATTCAATTCTTACTAGAGGTCAACCGATTAATTGGCATGGCCGATTAATTAGGGCCGATTTTCAAGTTTTCATAACAATCGTAATTGCCATTTTTGAACGCCGATTATGGCCGATTACATTGCGATCCACGAGGAGACTGTGTGGCAGGCTGACCACCTGTTACGCGAGTGCAGCAAGGAGCCAAGGTAAGTTGCTAGCTAGCATTGAACTTATCTTATAAAAAACAATCAATCTTAACATAATCACTAGTTAACTACACATGGTTGATGATATTACTAGTTTAACTAGCTTGTCCTGCGTTGTAAATAATCAATGCGGTGCCTGTTAATTTATCATCGAATCACAGCCTACTTCACCAAACGGTGATGATTTAACAAGCACATTTGCAAAAAAAGCAATGTCGTTGCACCAATGTACCTAACCATAAACATCAATGCCTTTAAAAAAAAATCAATACACAAGTATATTTTTTTAAACCTGCATATTTAGATCAAATAAATGAATGTTAGCAGGCAATATTAACTAGGGAAATTGTGTCACTTTTCTTGCGTTCTGTGCAAGCAGAGTCAGGGTATTATGCAGCAGTTTGGGCCTCCTGGCTCGTTGCAAATTGTGTGAAGACCATTTCTTCCTAACAAAGACCGTAATTAATTTGCCAGAATTTTACATAATTATGACATAACATTGAAGGTTGTGCAATGTAACAGCAAAATTTAGACTTATGGATGCCACCCGTTCGATAAAATACGGAACGGTTCCGTATTTCACTGAAAGAATAAACGTTTTGTTTTCTAAATGATAGTTTCCGGATTTGACCATATTAAATGACCTAAGGCTCGTATTTCTGTGTGTTATTATGTTATAATTAAGTCTATGATTTGATAGAGCAGTCTGACTGAGCGGTGGTAGGCAGCAGCAGGCTCGTAAGCATTCATTCAAACAGCACTTTACTGCGTTTGCTAGCAGCTCTTCGCAATGCTTGAAGCACAGCGCTGTTTATGACTTCAAGCCTATCTACTCCTGAGATTAGGCTGGCAATACTAAAGTGCCTATAAGAACATCCAATAGTCAAAGGTATATGAAATACAAATGTATAGAGAGAAATAGTCCTATAATTCCTATAATAACTACAACCTAAAACTTCTTAACTGGGAATATTGAAGACTCATGTTAAAAGGAACCACCAGCTTTCATATGTTCTCATCTTCTGAGCAAGGAACTTAAACGTTAGCTTTTTTTACATGGCACATATTGAACTTTTACTTTCTTCTCCAACACTGTGTTTTTGCATAATTTAAACCAAATTGAACATGTTTCATTATATATTTGAGACTAAATTGATTTCTATTTATGTATTACATTAAGTTAAAATGAAAGTGTTCATTCAGTATTGCTGTAACTTGTCATTATTACAAATATATATATATAAAAATCGGCCCATTAATCTGTACCGGCTTTCTTTGGTCCTCCAATAATCGGTATCGGCGTTGAAAAATCATAATCGGTCGACCTCTAATTCTTACCCTACGAAGTCTGGAGCCTGCTGGTTTTCTGTTCTAGCTGACAATTAATTGCACCCACTTGGTGTCCCAGGTCCAAATCGGTCCCTGAATAGAGGTGAACAAGGTAAAAACGCAGTGGCTTCGGGGCCCAGAGTTGAGTTTGAGGGTTCTAGTATGTTGTTTAATGATGTTTGACATGACAGTGGATATTCAGCATACTGGGCATCATCGCTGGCTCCTTTCTCTGTGGTCTTTAATGTGTGTCATTACAACGCTTCAGTCCTCTCTGATCAAGGCCGTCCGGCCCTGCCTCTGTTGAAAGGCCATTTCCCTGGACTAGTCATTAAAATGTGGGCGATGGACACACACTCACATTAAAACGGACGGGGCTGTTGGTCCAGAGTCAGGTCGCTCTGCTCTGCACGCCTCCTAATGTCCTTTAATCATTGGAGGGAAAGGGCCCAGCGCTCAGGTCACTCTGCTCTCAACGAGCAGCGCTGCACTCAGAGACAGTATGAAGAGTGTCCAATTAATTCCTGGGGGTCCTGACCCCTGAATCCATAATGAAAGTTGGGCCAGGCAGACAATGCTGCCAGAGCTGAATAGACAGAGCAGAGAAGAACATTGACAGCTATAACTCCTCCATCTTCCTTTACATATGCACATAAGCGTACATGTGCATGCACACACACACACACACCACACACACACACACACACACACACAGTACACACACAGTGTGAGACAATGTCAGGAATGTTAATCCCATGATGTGTAAGTTATCAATCCACAGTAAATGTCAGAGGGAGAGGATCTGCCCTCATGAATGATGGATATATATCGCTGCTTGTTTTCTCCTAGCCTGTGTCCCAAATGGCACCCTATTCCCTTTATGGCGCACTACTTTTTTTTACCAGGTCCCATAGGGCTCTGGTGAAAAGTAGTGGACTATGTAGGGAATAGGGTGCCATTTGGAATGTATGCCAGTCTCCTCGCCATTGTATTATAGAGTGGGACAGTGCTGCTGAGGGCTTATACTACATCTCCAGACATAACGTAGCTCATCCCTCCAGCAGCAGCAATACCTGAATCGCAATGACATTACCATACTGCTCCACTGGCTGCTCGGCTAGCTGCAGACACAAGGAGGTGAGGAGGAAGGAGGAGGAAAGGATGACACGCTCGCTGCTTTTGGATTCTCTCTCTACCTGGCTCAAGCTATAGAACATTGTGGAGATATTTAGAAAATAAGATTCTAAATGCACACCGTCAAGGAAGAATTGAAAGCCTGCATAAACTTTTCTATCCATTTCCAGTAACAATATAAGTGCAGGTAGGGGTGCTAGAGAGGAGCCTACCCTTCTTCTCTCTTTACCTGCTTAGGAAAAGGCTGCACAGCGGGTACTAGCCTCCATCCTCTCTGGGGATCAGGTCTAAGCTTAACAACAATTCAGAATAATTTATGCTCCAGCCACCATCGTGGCTTCTGCAACTAAATGCACACTGAAGGATTCTACCCCTTTGAGGACCTCAACTCCAGTGGGTGAAAATGTACCACAAGTGGCTATCTATACGCATCTCTGTGAGAAAATAGGGCTACATAAATCATTCAAAACACACACACACACACACACACACACACACACACACACAACCAAAAGTCTCTTTTCACATTCAGCATGTGTTTTCCCTGACAGTATTTTATGAATACCAGCATGTGTTGAATCTGTTTATTTACAGCTGCTTGTTTGCTATGCAAACATTCATCTCGATGGGACCCCTGCTTGATTAATTAATTAGGATTTATTAATTAAATTAGCATTTGTCCACAGCTGGGCTTCTAATCGCAAATTCATAGCGAGTGTTCAAACATCAGAATAATATTTGCCCCAACACTATGTTTAATAACAGTAGACAATAATGTCTATTTTCATTCAAATGATATCAATTAAAAGCATTGCACTCCAACTGCCGATGTCAAATACAATACAATCCATCATTATTTGTAAAGTAAAAGCAAGTTTGAGGTCAGTGTAGCAAATCGTAATACAGTAGCTTCATGAATTGTATTGAATCGATGAATTGATTAGTTGTTGAGTACACTGACGTCTGTCAAGTACTCCAACTTGTCCCTGTGGTAATGCAACTATACTGCAAGAGAAAAGCACTGTCATGCCATGTTAGAGAGAGAGAGAGAGATAGGATAGAAAGAGAGAGAGAGAGAGAGAGAGATAGGATAGAAAGAGAGAGGATAGAAAGAGGGAGAGAGGACAGAAAGAGAGAGAGAGAGAGAGAGAGAGAGAGAGAGAGAGAGAGAGAGAGAGAGAGAGAGAGAGAGAGAGAGAGAGAGAGAGGTGAATGACGGAATAAAACATTTCCATAATTCAAGACATTGGGTTCCTTTTTTACACCACACCAGCAGTGGCGAGGAGGCATCTGGGGAACAGGCCGTTTAATAAACACAGTCAAGGCTGCAGAGAGCAGAGCGGCTTGACACAGATTTAACCACCGCTGGGCTCAGGCCCCTGTTTGTGTGTGTGCATGTGTGTGTGTGTGTGTGTCTGAGACACACTAATAACAAATGGTTCTATATAGTGCCAAATAAAGGTTATTAAGCTTTTAACCATAGCGGAACCCTTTTTGGTGGTATACCTTTTACTAGAACCATGCTCATACGTTTCTAAATGGAACCTGTATGATGCTATAAAACACCTCTCCCAAGGTTCTATTCTGAACTAAAATAGAAATGCAACATGCAACGATTTCTAAGATTTGACTGAGTTACAGTTCATATACGAAATCAGTCAATTAAAATAATTCATTAGCCCCTAATCTATGGATTTCACATAACTGGGAATACAGATAAGCGTCTGTTGGTTACAGATACCTTAAAAAAAAAGTAGGGTCATGAATCAGAAAACCAGTCAGTATTTGGTGGGATCCTAATGTGTCTCATGCAGCACGACACATCTCCTTTGCATAAAGTTGATCAGGCTGTTGATTGTGGCCTGTAGAATGTTGTCCCACTCCTCAATGGCTGTGCGAAGTTGCTGGATATTGGCAGGAACTGGAACACGCTGTCGTACACGTCAATCCAGAGCATCCCAAACGTCTGGTGAATATCCAGGAAAAACTAGGAGATTTCCATCTTGTGTACAGACCGCTGCGACATGGGGCCATGCATTATCATGCTGAAACATGAAGTGATGGTGGCGGATGAATGGCACGACAACGGGCCTCAGGATCTCGTCACGGTATCTCTGTGCATTCAAATTGCCATCAATAACATGCAATTGTGTTTGTTGTCCGTAACTTATGCCTGCCCATACCATAACCCCACCGCCACCATGGGGCACTCTGTTCACAACGTTGACATCAGCAAAACGTCTCGCCCACACATGGTCTGCGGTTGTGAGGCCGGTTAGACGTACTGGAGATGGCTTATGGTAGAGAAATTAACATTAAATTATCTGGCAACACCTCTGGTGGACATTCCTGCAGTCACCATGCCAATTGCACTCTCCCTCAAAACATGAGACATCTGTGGCATTGTCTTGTGTGACAAAACTGCACATTTTAGAGTGGCCTTTTATTGTCCCCAGAACAAGGTGCACCAGTGTAATGATCATGCTGTTTCATCAGCTTCTAGATATGCCACACCTGTCAGGGGGATGGATTATCTTAGAACCCATAAAAAAAAGGTTCTATATAGCACCAAAAAGGGTTCCACCATGGTTACAACCCTTGGGGGCTATATAGAACCCTTTTATATGGTTCTTTATAGAACATTTATAAATTACCTCTCTCAATCGCAAAGGTTTTTTTGTAGAGCCATACCAAAAAAAATATTATTGTTTAATATCCATATTATATTGTTAAAATTCCACAGATTTTATTATGTTTATTAACTAGTTCAATCAGGTGTGCTCGCTCTGGAGCAGCTTAGGGTCCCTGAGGAGACTTAGTCAACCTTTTTCAAATGACAATAGGCCATCCATGAGTCTTTTACAAGATACCATCACTGGTCATAGTCATATATAACACGAAATAGCATAACACAACAGGTAAAACAAACTGGAATGACACTCGCGGCTGCACAAAAAGAGATGTGCACAAACCATGTCCCAAAATAAAACCTAAACGAGCCACCGCCCCTACATTTTAATGATCACTAAAATAACCCTTTTTTGAACTGCAAAGAACCATTTGAAGGCCTCAAAGGGTTCTTTGGGTCAGTATGGTTCCACATAGAACCACCACCTTTCCCAAAGAACCCTTGAGGAACCCTCACATTTTTTTGTGTGTAGGCATAGGCTAAACAGTACCGCCTTCAAAGTCCACAGATGCGGACATGGGGACGATTCATTCACTTGTTGTTGCACGAAAGCACTGATTGGCAAAGGGACATAAAGCCTGTACTGGTAGGCTACATAAACGGAATCATCTTACCTTGAGCTGTTGTGTAGTGGATAAACAGGGAAAACAATAAAATCCATGAGGCACGCCACCTCAGTCCAGGCGAAACTCCAGCCATTGTCCACAGCCGGGCTAAATAAACAGCGTGTGTCCGGCACGCTGAATACATGTTGTGCCGCTGACCAAGTCGTCCCGGAGTTATCGTTGTGTCTGTGTTGAGTTGTCTGTGTAGATCTTGCAACTGTCCTCTCTGTGAACGTTGTGGTCGCTGAAACCGGGCAATCTCCAGGTCTCAGGGCGCTCAAGCGAGACCGCGCGATCCAACAATCGCCAACTGCTCAGAAGGAACGGTATGTTGAGCAGATCAATTGAAAGTTTGTACAGTCACACACAGGACTGAAATAATGCGAGTAAATTCCAAATAACATAAGCCCATAAATGCAATTATCGATAGGCTTATGCAATACCGCGGTCAATAAGTTAAGTATGTGTCCATTAAACGGTAACCCTATGGATAAAAATAGGAGCAGAGTCCATGTTGACTGCAGGATACAGAGCTATGGTGTTTTAACACAATTGTAGCAGACACTGGCAATCGTGGCTTTCAGTCTGTATTGCAAGGAGGCAGACCTATTTTTTTTATTTAGGCTACGAATTGCAACAAAACAGCCTGAACCTATCTGGTTCCTTTGAAAAAAATGTTTTTCAGATTGCAGAGCAAAGTTAAATCATACACCATTCAATTCTCACAGCACCTGCATCGGGAGCAAGTATAAATCATAAAATATCAATATAGGCAACTATTTCAACAGCAATACTTGTCCCGTTTCCATAAAAGTTATTCATAAAGTGTATCCTCTTCTGGTGATGGTCGGGATGGATGAGTGTCTCTGGTAGTAGCTATTGAAGAAGGGAGAGTGCTGGAGAGAGGAGTCTAGCTCCTTGAATCCGTTATGTGCTTGAGCAATACCAGCGATGCTCCCGGCATGAGTAGCAAAAGTTTCCAAAGACGATTTCCGCGTCAGGTCCGGGAATTCCCTTGGTAAAAACGAATCTATTCACTCAGTGGTAGTGGTACATTTCGTGGGAAGTATAGGGAAAAGGGGAGTGGGAGAGAAATGTTAAATAATAACGCTATCATCGAAGTCTTCGGCGGCGGAGGAGCACGGTTTGTCTGTGTGCTTTGAAGGCAGCGTCCACGGTTCCTTGTGCGAATCATAGAACTGTCTATCGGTCTCGGTCGGTCTGCATCCAGCATGCGCGTGTATGGGAGGGTAGCAGGTTGCCACCACGCGGCAGAGCGCAATAAAGCATCCATTACCAAGCGATAGAGAACAGCCCATGACCAACATCCACAGAGGTGAAGTCCACTTTCATAAAGCACAAATATGTACCTGGTTGATGAATAAATTATTTCAATTTGAGTTGATACAATACATAAATGACACTGCTGTTTTCTGCTAGGCTACAATAATAGGTTGAATAAGTTACCCACTGTGCAAAAACAGGTTGAATCAACGTTGTTTCAAAAAAAGTGTGATGTTGAATCAAAGTTTAAAAAATGATTGGATTTGCAAAAAGTCATCATGTAAGAGCATTTCTTATATTTTGCACCCAACGTTTAACCTCAATTAAATGTTTTGTAGATTTAATGTTGAATCCATGTTAGTTGACAACCAGTAGTGGTGCATGGGTCAAATCATTGGGGAAGTCAAGCCAGAAAAAAATGCCATATTACAACATACATACAGTACCGGTCAAAAGTTAGGACACACCTACTCATTCCAGGGTTTTCTTTATTTTCACTATTTTCTACATTGTAGAATAATAGTGAAGACATCAAAACTATGAAAGAACACAAGTGGAATCATGTAGTAACCAAAAAAGTGTTAAACAAATCAAAATATATTTACATTTGAGATTCTTCAAAGTAGCCACCCTTTGCCTTGATGACAGCTTTGCACACTCTTGGCATTCTCTCAACCAGCTTCATGAGGCAGTCACCTGGAATGCATTTCAAATAATAGGTGTGCCTTGTTAAAAGTTAATTTGTAGAATTTCTTTCCTTCTTAAAGCATTTCAGCCAATCAGTTGTGTTGTGACAAGGTCTAGGGGTATACAGAAGATAGCCCTGTATGGTAAAAGATCAAGTCCATGTTATGGCAAGAACAGCTCAAATAAGCAAAGAGAAACAACAGTCCATCATTACTTTAATACATGAAGGTCAGTCAATCTGAAAAATTAAAAAAACTTTGAAAGTTTCTTCAAGTGCAGTCACAAAAACTATCAAGCGCTATGATGAAACTAGATCTCATGAGGACCGCCACAGGAAAGGAAGACGCAAAGTTACCTCTGCTGCAGAGTATAATTTAATTAGAGTTAACTGCACCTCAGAAATTGCAGCCCAAATAAATGCTTCACAGAGTTCAAGTAACAGACACATCTCAACATCAACTGTTTAGAGGAGACTGCATGAATCAGCTCTTCATGGTCGAATTGCTTCAAAGAAACCACTACTAAAGGACACGGATAAGAAGAAGAGACTTGCTTGGGTGAAGAAACATCAGCAATGGACATTAGACCTTTGGAAATCTGTGCTTTGGTCTGATGAGTCTGTCCTTAGGTCCTTTGGTCTGATGAGTCCAGATTCGTCCACCACCGTGTCTTTGTGAGATGCAGAGTAGGTGAACGGATGATCTCCGCATGTGTGGTTCCCACCATGAAGCATGGAGGAGGAGGTGTGATGGTGTTGGGGTGCTTTGCTGGTGACACTGTCAGTGATTTATGTAGAATTCAAGGCACATTTAACCAGCATGGGTACCACAACATTCTGCAGCAATGCACAATCCCATCTGGTTTTTGCTTGTTTTTCAACAGGACAATGACACAAACACACCTCCAGGCTGTGTAAGGACTATTTGACCAAGGAGGAGAGTTATGATGTTGCATCAGATGACCTGGCCTCCACAATCACCCTACCTGGATTGGAATGAGTTGGATCGCAGAGTGAAGGAAAAACATCCAACAAGTGCTCAGCAAATGTGGGAACTCCTTCAAGACTGTTGGAAAAGCATTCCTCAGGAAGCTGGTTGAGAGAATGCCAAGTGTGTGCAAAGCTGTCATCAAGACAAAGTGTGGCTACTTTGAAGAATATAAATATATTTTGATTTATTTAACACTTTTTGTTACTACATGATTCCATATGTTTTATTATTTTACAATGTAAAACTTGTAAAAAAAAGAAAAACCCTTGAATCAGTAGGTGTGTTCAAACACGGTGTTGTGATAATTGCGTTGTTTGCTCTATAACATGTTAGTTAATTTGCCTTGCGATGATATATGCCTAAGACCGAGCCAATAAAAAGACACAGAGGCAGAATAAATTCAACCACACTGTTGTTTCATCACAAAACCAGAGAGCAACCTCTCTCAGATGAAGTCCACAAAGTAACAGACAGTTACATGACCTACATCACGGTCAAGAAAGTTAATGTTTCCTACATTTTCGGACTACTAAACAACTATTGATTTACAACCACAAAGTGTTAAACTATTGCAGCACCATTTCAACTTCAACATTTAAACGTAATCAAGCCACCTACGCATAGTCTAATACAGTGACAACTAAAATATATAAAAAACTGTTTAATCCAATCAACGTAAGCTAAATATGATGGGACTGTCCATGGTTCTGTGTGTGTGTGCCTTCGTGCAAGTAGAAAAAACATGTTGACTCACCCTACTTGTAGATAAACGGCAATGCCATCCTCCTCTATTTCATGTTGACGAAACAGTCTATGACTGTCATACAGTATGCACTTACATTTTTTTTGTCCTAGGCTATCTGGCTAAAATGCTTACTCACAGAGAATTAAGTAAAACCACAAGTCCAAATCCCTATCTCCATACATGGCTAATTTAGGAAAGGGACAATTTTAGCTTGCTAGCTAGCCACCGGACGAGAACAACATAAAGAGATGCAACAATTCAACCTGTTTCTGTCAATGACGTATTTCTCTGTGATAGGAGTGAAGCCAAATCAAAACTGGTTCCTCTTGACCCTTTTTTCTGGTGTGCCAGGACCATTCACAGTTGAGCTTAGTTTAGCTTAACGCTGATTGGCTATTCTTTTTTCTTTTTTTTATCAAGGGAGGCCGAATGCTCACTGGCTTCCCTTGCATTCAATGTCATACGCTTTATGACCAGACAGCATCAGATGGATGGCCTACATATACAGAGACAAAGGGGTGCACTCGGATGCTCTCTCCGGTAAGATACAGTACATTCAGCCTCTTGCGAATTGAAGGAAAATGATGAAAACACAGAGAGAAAAAAGATACAATTTTTTATTTTTTTTCTTGGGAAATGTTTGGGGCATCCATGAATACACTCTACTGTTGACAACTCAACCAAATGTACATCAAAACTAGATTTTGAATGGATGTCTGTGCCCAGTGGGTATGTGCATCTGTTCAAGGTTGTAGATGATTTATAGGTAATGAGTGTCCTTCAGCTGGACCACCACATGATCTACCCTTACAAACTGTGTGCAGAATAAGAAGTCACTGCTACCAGCAGTATTTCAGATAGTACACTAAAGCACATCTGGTCATGGGAAACAAATAGAGTCACAGACACATGCTGAAACTGTCAATTTAGGGCTTGATTAATTATGACAATTGAACAGCTCCTCTTGAATATTCAAACCCCATTTGAACATGTTCACTGTGCTCAGAGTGGGATTTACACGTTTATCCAGAGGAGAATGACAGCCAAGAGAGTGAGACAAAATCCCAATGAGACACTTGTTGACTGACCAACAATATCTCATAGTTTCCCTTCGAAATTCGACATATTATGGATTAACATCTATTTTTGACGCATTCAGAAACGACTCAAAGGTTAACAGTTTAGGCATTAATTCCGAGTGGTTAAGGTTAGGGCTATGGCTTGGGGAAGGTTTAAAACAAAATAATAAGAAATTATATGCTATACCATTGTAACGGGTGTCTAGTTCTTCCTCCTCCTCGGACGAGGAGAGGAGAGAAGGATCGGAGGACCAAAATGCAGCGGGTTGTGAATAAGTAATGAAGTTTATTCAACAAACGACGAAACACGAAAATAACACATGATAATACACTAGAAAATAATAAAACGACGTAGACAGACCTGAAAATGGAACTTACATAAATACACGAAGAACTCACGAACAGGAACAGACTACATCAATCGAACGAACAAACGAAACAGTCCCGTGTGGTGCATAGACACAGACATGGAAGACAATCACCCACAAACAAACAGTGTGAACAGCCAACCTATATATGGTTCTCAATCAGAGGAAAACGTCAAACACCTGTCCCTGATTGAGAACCATATAAGGCTAATTACAAGTGACCTAAACATAGAAACACAAAACATAGAATGCCCACCCCAACTCACGCCCTGACCAACTAAACACATACAAAAATAACATAAAACAGGTCAGGAACGTGACAACCATCAGGTAACATCCATATTCAATGTATTCTCACGGCTTGCTAGAGCATTGTGAAATGCCGTAGCGCTGTGGTCTCAGCAGCCCACCGCTTCAGAGCATCATGAGTTTGCACCCAGTGCTGGACAATCAATTTTTTATGTAAGTGCTCCAGCTCTGTGCCAAAACATGACTATTTAATAACATAACTTATGCACACCTGCTGTAACTGCTGTCGTTAACGCAGTAAAGGTCTGATGATGTTTTGGACACTTTGGTACAGATGTGCCTTGTCGTAATGCTAAAATTGGCTTTCAAACAGAGGACCCTGGTTTGATGTAGATGATAATGTGTTTTCTTTTATGCCAAATAAGTCTGATCTTGTTAATTTAACCCTTCTTTTACCAGGTAAGTTGACTTAGAACACCTTCTCATTTACAGCAACAACCTGGGGAATAGTTAATGGGGGGAGGAGGGGGATGAATGAGCCAATTGGAAGCTGGTGATGATTAGGTGGCCATGAGGGCCAGATTGAGAATTTAGCCAGGACACCAGGGTTAACACCCCTACTCTTAAGATAAGTGCCATGGGATCTTTAGTGACCACAGAGAGTCAGGACACCCGTTTAACGTCCCATCCGAAAGACAGCACCCTACACAGGGCAATGTCCCCTGCTGGGGTGAGGGCAGAGGGAGGTCCTGATTCTGGAAGTGGGCTGCTCATTCAACTATTACATTGGCGCAAGCTTTTGCAGACAAGCTCCTGAAATACCATCCCTTCAAATCATGCCTAGACAGCCTGGGATACAGATTGATGGCACTGATATTTGGCAGTCTCGGCCACGTACATTGGCTTACTCTACGTTTCCTCCAGATTGCAGGCCTGCCTAAGACCAGAGCAAGGCAGCTGGCTAGGTACTGCTCTGTTTCGGCGGTTATGAGCAGGTGATTTTTGTTTGTGTGAGTGTCGTCCTTTGTGATGTAATGTGATTGGTGGTTTCAATAAAGTATTTAAAATGTGTTTGTGTGTGTAGAGAGAGAGAGAGACCCAGAGAAAGAGAGAGAGGTTTACCATGACACAGCAAATCCTCTTAATGCTTTTAGAACAAGGCTATTCTCCCCAGGGGAATCAGGTAACGGCTCAAGACAATGTTTTGGTGGTGAATTGCATCGAAGCCACCACAGGACACTAAAAAAGCACAACACACGATGGTAATGGCTTCTGTTG
Organism: Salvelinus fontinalis; assembly: GCF_029448725.1. Lineage (NCBI taxonomy): Eukaryota > Metazoa > Chordata > Actinopteri > Salmoniformes > Salmonidae > Salvelinus > Salvelinus fontinalis. The sequence continues at coordinate 25,863,754 of NC_074694.1, forward strand.
TTTTTCTGCTTGCTCCCTATTCTGCTGTTGTCTCTCTCCATCTCATCCAGAAAATGGGAGACCTAGCCAGGAAGTTAATAATAAGATAATGTCAGTGAAAACAAAGATGGAGTGTATTCCTACCCACCCCAGGGGTACCCCACCATCCAATTTATGATTTTTAAATGTACTTACAGTGCATTGCGTCCACTAGGCAAGAGGGTGATTTTCTAAAACCCCCAGGTTGTAGATTTTGCGCTGGAGTTGTTTGGAGCTCACATTTTCACAGAAGCGAACAATTTTCGAATTTATCTAGGACGCTTCCCAAATGGCACCCTATTTCCTCTATAGTGACCCTATGGGTCCTGGTCAAAAATAGTGCTCTAAATAAGGAATAGGGTGCTATTTGGGATGCATCCCTAGTTTCCCTCTCTTTTTCTTTTCAGGTGCCCACTGCAGTAGCTACAGTATGTCAAATCTAACAGGTGTTAACTCCTGGTGTCAAAGAGCTGTGACTAGCTATGATTATAGATGGCTGCATGCTCCACTTGTCTGATTCATTCCAATATCAGACGCTGGTGTGTGTCCCCCTAAGCACATTGTTCATTCAGCACATACATCTCATCCACCATCCACCCTGACTTCACACATCTGATCCATCCACCCCTAGCATTCAGTCTGACTACACAAGCGGCAACAATTCAGTCATCATCGTCTGGAAAATACAGAAATTACAGTGTTGAGAATATTCAGGGAAACACCTCTGTTACATACTCTGTGTCTGACCATTCTCTCTTCAAGATGGCTGGCTACTAAAGCGGGTAGAGACATGATCGACCCCAGATTCAGGACATGGGATCCAAGGTTAGGGACCAAATGGCACCCCAGTCAAATCAAATCAAATCAAATTGTATTTGTCACATACACATGGTTAGCAGATGTTAATGCGAGTGTAGCGAAATGCTTGTGCTTCTAATTCCGACCGTGCCGTAATATCTAACAAGTAATCTAACAATTTCACAACTACCTTATACACACAAGTGTAAAGGAATGATTAAGAATATGTACATATAAATATATGGATGAACGATGGCCGAACGACATAGGCAAGATGCAGTAGATGTATATACATATGAGATGAGTAATGTAGGGTATGTAAACATTATATAAAGTGGCATTGTTTAAGTGACTAGTGAACATTTATTTAATCCAAATGTTAATTATAAAAGTGGCTAAAGATTGAGTCTGTATGTTGGCAGCAGCCACTCAATGTTAATGATGTTTAACAGTCTGATGGCCTTGAGATAGAAGCTGTTTTTCAGTCTCTCGGTCCTAGCTTTGATGCACCTGTACTGACCTCGCCTTCTGGATGATAGTGGGGTGAACAGGCAGTGGCTCGGGTGGTAGTTGTCCTTTTATTTATTTATTTATTAACCCCTTTTTTTCTCGCCAATTTGTGGTATCCAATTGGTAGTAGTTACAGTCTTGTATCATCGTTACAACTCCCGTACGGACTCGGGAGAGGCGAAGGTCGAGAGCCATGCGTCCTCCGAAACACAACCCAACCAATCCGCACTGCTTTTTGACACAATCCACATCCAACCCGGAAGCCAGCCGCACCAATGTGTCGGAGGAAACGCCGTACACCTGGCGACCTGGTCAACGTGCACTGCACCCGGCCCGCCACAGGAGTCGCTAGTGCGCGATGAGACAAGGATATCCCTGCTGGCCAAACCCTCCCTAACCCGGACGACACTGGGCCAATTGTGCGTTGCCCCATGGGCCTCTCGGTCGCGACCGGCTGCGACAGAGCCTGGGCTCGAACCCAGAATCTCTGGTGGCACAGCTAGCACTGCGATGCAGTGCCCTAGACCACTGCCCCATCCGGGAGGCCGTGTTGTTCTTGTCCTTCATGATCTTTTTGGCCTTCCTGTGACATCGGGTGGTGTAGGTTTCCTGGAGGGCAGGTAGTTTGCCCCCGGTGATACGTTGTTTGCCCCCTCACTATCCTCTGGAGAGTCTTACGGTTGTGTGCAGAGCAGTTGCCGTACCAGGGTGTGATACAGCCCGACAGGATTCTCTCGAATGTGCATCTGTAAAACTTTGTGAGTGTTTTTTTTTCCCTATAAAATTGAAAAAAATAAAGGTTCTTAAATGGTTCTTCAGTAGCCCTTAAGGTTCCTTGGCGAACTCTTGCCTGATAAAGAACCTATTTCACTTCACTCAACTCGAAGTTCTCAGATAAGATTAAACAAAACTTTCAAAACTAGTTGTGGATCTAGGAAAAAGCTCTTTCTGAGAGATAGCGCTATAAATAGTACGCCAAATTCATGATATTTATAATAAATATTCACTTTTTGATATCGTCATTTTTTTTGTGATGAATACATTTAAAAAATTGTAATTAATATCATGAAGTTGGAACATAAATAGCAATTACATTTCATCAAATCAAAGTTTATTGGCCGCAAACACAGATGTTCTCAGGTGCAGCGAAATGCTTGAGATTCAGTGCAGAAATAAAAGAAAAACACAATCCAGAAATAAAGACATTTATATAGGGTGAGCCATGACTAGAATACACTACATAGATGTAACGTGGGTGAAACGGTATGGAAACGTTACCAGTGTTCAATGACTATGTGCTATGCATAGGGCAGCAGTCGCAAAGGTGCAGTGACTAAAGTGACAGTGACAGTGACTAAAGTTCAGGGCAGGGTACTGGGCCAAGGCCGGCTAGTGGTGACTATTTAACAGTCTGATGTTCTGTCTCTCAGTCCCAGCTTTGATGCACCTGTACTGTCTCCACCTTGTAGATGGTAGCAGGGTGAACAGGCCATGGCTCTGGTGGCTGAGGCCCTTGATGATCTTCTTTTCCTTCCTGTGAATCTGGGTAGATTTTGGAATGATGGGGCGGTGAGTCGGGAAGCAGGTGAAACGTTTTAATAAAACAACAATACCAAGAACACGACACTAACATAAAGCAGTACGTTGATACACAAGAGCAATACCAACTGGTGAGTGAACCTGTATAGAATAACTATCTTCAAAGTAATGACTCGGGACGTCAGGTTTGATATGAAAGCTTCTTTTAGTAATAATACTTGATCACGTTACATTTAACAACTTTAGATTCTACAGAGCAATGCAAGCAAGCTGCTAGCGCAAAGGAGCCACATAATCACCTGTTAATTGCACTTAACTAGCGCGTTCACTCTCTACTTCCTGTCGCAAGGCATCCTGGAACTTGCAGTCAAAAGCGTAATTCAATACTAACCAATACAATTACATACGTAAATAACTGTAAAGAAATATCTTTAGATACAGCTCAATGAATTAACTTAAACATTAACTCTGTAACACATTAAAGTTACAACAACCTGGGAGAGTGACATATAAAGAGGGGGGAATTATGAAGGTAATGGAGTCTAGGTGTGAATAATAATGATTCACATGTACGCGTAATGATGAGTGCCAGGTGTTCGTAATGATGAATACCAGGACTGGTGGTTAGTACTCTGGCGATGTCGTACGCCGGAGGGGAGAAGCAGGAGCAGACGTGACAGATTTCTGGGTAGATTTGTATTTATTAGGATCCCAATTAGCTGCTCCCAAGGCAGCAGCTACTCTTCTGAGGCCCAAATAAAACAGTACATCATATAACATTAATACACCACTAAATATCTACAATACAAAATGCATAATACCACCATACAACAATATTACAATGTACATGTGTGTTGAGTGTATGTGCTAGTGTGTGCGTATGCCCGTGTGTGCGCCTATGTGTGTGTCTCTTCACAGTCTGCGTTGTTCCATAAGGTGAAGTTGTATCTGTTTTTTAAAATCAGATTTTACTACTTGCATGAGTTACTTAATTGGCTCTATTTAGTACTGTGCATTTCCCAGTGTCTGTTCTAGACTTGGGTACTGTGAAGAGACTCCCGGTGGCATGTCTTGTGGGGTATGCATGGGTGTCTGAGCTGTGTTCTAGTCGTTTGAATAGACAGCTCGGTGCTGTCAGGGTCCAAGCACCAAGATGATTTGGATGGATTCCTGTAGAGCATCTTCTATTTCCAAAAGGTGTCAAAGTCATCTGTAAAAGTTATGCCAATGGAGCTAAAGTAGTCTTTTAGACAGATGTGTAACCCTAGTAGCCTGCCGAATCTTTCGCTGCCGCGGCACAGCGATTGCACAGGGCCTGAAATAATCAGCCGCTTTTTGGAGTCTTTCAGAGCTAGAATCAGCTCTTGAAAATCCAGGTTCAGAAATTCAGAGCTAGCCCTCTTAATGCTGTTTGACTACGACATGCGTTTTACTATGACAGCGTCAGCCTCCGGCAGCTGTCGTAGAACGTTAGGAAGCAGCTTAGTAATGTCTTGTACTCATGCTAAAGGATAGCAAAGGATTTTTGCTCCGGGAACTGAGATGTTTTTCACCATAAAGCTGCCGATGATAGTGGCTGGGAGGGGAAAAAACGTTGTGGCTGACGGAAGAGCCGGTGTGTCAGACACCCTCTAGGGCCGGTGAGAGGAAGAGCGCAGCGGATCCGATTCTGAGGCAGACTCCCCCTGGCACGGGAACCTCCGAAGCCAGGAGGACGAAGCTGTTTGACAACTGGATTGGGTTCAGGCTTCCCAAACACCAAAGAGCCCAACTCATCACAGGCCGCTTCTCTCCATTAGGCCTACGGCGGGTGACACGTTTCCATGGTTTGGCCTCAGGTTTGGTGACCAGAGGCCATGGTCCTGCTCCATTTTCCAGGGGAGTAGGAAACTTCTTCAGGGGGGGGGGGTCCCTGGAAGTCTCAACTGTGACGACCCTCCCACTCTGTCTACCGTATTCTCTCTTTGTTCTTGTTTCCTTATTAGGATGCCGGTGGGCGGAGTTGTGAGGGTCGTCAGCTACATGGGAAACACCTGAGCCCAGTGTGTCCCAGGATAAATACACCACTTCTCCATTCATGGAGGAGACTCTCTCCATGCAGACACCTTTATAGATTTTGTTGTGTTTCTTGGTGTTTTTTTGGTTGTTTACTCTAGCATCTTTCAACACCCTGCATTATCACATTCATGCATGCAAAACACTCACTTACACTACTGATTACTGATTACACACACCATTGTATATTATACCTAGTTACTTTACTTAATAAATATATATATTGTTACTCCTTATCTCCACGTTGTCTCCCTTTTGTTACGGGCTTTGAGCCGGTTCGTGACAAGTGGGGGCTCCTCCGGGATCTTTTGAACGTATTGGTTTGGGAGAACGTGGAGGTACGTTTTGGTTTGCATATTTTGTTTGAGTTTGATAGGCCCAGTATTGGTTGCCTTTGTTGTTTGGTTTGTGTGCTGCGTTGGAGAGAGTATAATGGTTAGTTTCCAGGCCCTGCCCAGCCTGGAAACTCTTGTTCTACTTTCTGTTGGGACATCGGTCTGAGGAGGTGAGTAATCGACTGTGTACCTCAGTGGGAGATTTGGGTAGGGTAGTGGAACTTGCTACCCGGAGCTATAGCCTTTTTCCCCTGATAGGCTTAGCGACGTGTTTCATTTTTGGAATATGTTGGGCATGGTTAATATTTGTTATTTTTGTGTGGTGTCTGTGGACTGAGCAGTTGTCTCGGGGCCACATCCGTGGCTTGGTGGAATTTGCCAGCATGCTGGGGAGTTTTTCCTTGCCAGCGGGCTACAGTGCGTAAATTCCCACCGCAAATCCGCACGAAGACTAGGGTTGAATTATTGTAGGTTTTTGGGGAAGCTCCATATCTCATCTCTCTTCTGTGGTGCTCAGGGTGATTGTCATTTCTTGGGTTGTGGTCTGGTGTGCTCAGCAGAGGGGAAGAGCGAGATTTTTTTTTGTAACTATGGCGTCTTATGTAGATGAGTTCATTCGCTTTCCATCAGAGGAATTGTTAGAATTAGGTACTAAAGAACAGCTGTTGAAGGTCGCTGAATACTACAAGGTTGAAATTAGTGATAAACGTCTAAAAAATTCTATTAGGTTGATATTGAAGGCAAATCTGATGGAGAGTGGTATTCTTGAAGTTACCACTGGGCCAGCCTCTGCTGAGGACTCTTTGTCTCCCCGTAACGTTACAATGGCCATTCCATCGGTTAGTCATGGTAGTCTTCTTTTTGAACAGCAGAAAGAACTGCTTCTGTTACAGCTGGAGCATGATCGTGAGCAGCTAGAGCATGATCGGCAGTATGATCGTGAGAAGCTAGAGCATGATCGTGTAAAGTATGAAAAGGAATTAGCATTTAAACAAGATATGGAGCATGCTAAAATCAAGTTGCAAAAAGAACGGATAGAGTTGATTAGGGAAGGAAAGATTTCAGGGGAGAGTTTGTTCTGGGAAGGTGACCCAGATTTACCTAGTGGTCGTTCCTCTTTTGGTCGTGCCCCTGACACATTTGATATTGTTGGGAACTTACGGTTAATGCCTCAGTTTAATGAAAAGGACCCTGAGACATTCTTTTCGTTGTTTGAGCGTGTTGCTGACGCTAGGAGTTGGCCTGATTCTGACCGCACTTTAATGTTGCAGTGTGTGCTGACTGGTAAAGCGCAGGAAGCATATTCAGCTCTTAGTGTACACGACAGTGCCAGTTATGATAAGGTTAAAACGGCTGTGTTACAGATTTATGAATTGGTCCCTGAGGCTTACCGCCAACGATTTAGAACTTTAAAAAGGGATGATAAACAGACTCATGTTGAGTTTGCGCGAAAATTATCTTTACAGTTTAATCGCTGGTCTTCCGCCTCTGCAGTTGTGACTTTCCAAGGGCTGTGTGATCTGATTATGTTAGAGCAATTTAAGGACACAATCCCTGATCGTATTGCCACATATATTAACGAACGAAAAGTAAAGAATGTCGCTGAAGCTGCGGTTTTGGCGGATGAGTATGTGTTGACTCACAAAAGTGTTTTGCAGAGTCCCGTATTCGGAATGAGTGGGGGCGTTCGGATAGATTTGGGCTTCGCTCACCGAGATACTTTGGTTCAAGGGCAGAGTTCTATTCAACTAGGGTTGAGCCTGACTCCCGTGGTAAAGCTGACTTTGGGCAAAAGTGTCACTACTGTCAAGGTTCAGGTCATTGGAAAAGCGAATGTCCACTTCTCAGGTCAAAGGGTGCTTATGCTAAATCTAAGCCTACCGCGTTAGCTGCGCCTGTTCATCAGTTCACTCATGACTCGTTGCCTCAGGTCCAGGAGCATGTGAAAGTCCATATTGATCCAGACTATTTACCTTTCATTACGGAAGGTTGTGTGTCTATGTTAGGAAGTAAGGACCTAGTGCCAGTGAAGATCCTGAGAGACACAGGTGCCTCTGAATCATTTGTGTTGGAGTCTGTGTTACCCTTTTATGCTGAGACTGATTCAGGGAATAGTGTTCTAATTAGGGGAATAGGTTTGAAGGCTCTGTCTGTTCCGTTGCATAAACTGATGTTGGATTGTGGGCTGGTGAAGGGTGAAGTTGTTGTGGGGGTGCGTCCTTCGTTGCCTATTGAGGGTATCGACGTTATCCTTGGGAATAACTTGGCTGGTGATCGTGTATGGCCTGTCGTGTTTCCATCTCTAGTGGTTTCCACTAAACTGTCATTTGTTGGGATTCCTGATGAGAGTGTACAGAGTTTCCCAGAGGTGTTCTCTGCGCCGACTAATGAGAATACCACAAAGAAGTACAGTGGGGCAAAAAAGTATTTAGTCAGCCACCAATTGTGCAAGTTCTCCCACTTAAAAAGATGAGAGAGGCCTGTAATTTTCATCATAGGTACACTTCAACTATAACAGACAAAATGAGAAAAAAAATCCAGAAAATCACATTGTAGGATTTTTAATTCATTTATTTGCAAATTATGGTGGAAAATAAGTATTTGGTCAATAACAAAAGTTTATCTCAATACTTTGTTATATACCCTTTGTTGGCAATGACAGAGGTCAAACGTTTTCTGTAAGTCTTCACAAGGTTTTCACACACTGTTGCTGGTATTTTGGCCCATTCCTCCATGCAGATCTCCTCTAGAGCAGTGATGTTTTGGGGATGTTGCTCGGCAACACGGACTTTCAACTCCCTCCAAAGATTTTCTATGGGTTTGAGATCTGGAGACTGGCTAGGCCACTCCAGGACCTTGAAATGCTTCTTACGAAGCAACTCCTTCGTTGCCCGGGCGGTGTGTTTGGGATCATTGTCATGCTGAAAGTCCCAGCCACGTTTCATCTTCAATGCACTTGGTGATGGAAGGAGGTTTTCACTCAAAATCTCACGATACATGGCCCCATTCATTCTTTCCTTTACACGGATCAGTCGTCCTGGTCCCTTTGCAGAAAAACAGCCCCATAGCATGATGTTTCCACCCCCATGCTTCACAGTAGGTATGGTGTTCTTTGGATGCAACTCAGCATTCTTTGTCCTCCAAACACGACGAGTTGAGTTTTTACCAAAAAGTTATATTTTGGTTTCATCCGAACATATGACATTCTCCCAATCTTCTTCTGGATCATCCAAATGCTCTCTAGCAAACTTCAGACGGGCCTGGACATGTACTGGCTTAAGCAGGGGGACACGTCTGGCACTGCAGGATTTGAGTCCCTGGTGGCGTAGTGTGTTACTGATGGTAAGCTTTGTTACTTTGGTCCCAGCTCTCTGCAGGTCATTCATTAGGTCCCCCCGTGTGGTTCTGGGATTTTTGCTCACCGTTCTTGTGATCATTTTGACCCCACGGGATGAGATCTTGCGTGGAGCCCCAGATCGAGGGAGATTATCAGTGGTCTTGTATGTCTTCCATTTCCTAATATTTGCTCCCACAGTTGATTTCTTCAAACCAAGCTGCTTACCTATTGCAGATTCAGTCTTCCCAGCCTGGTGCAGGTCTACAATTTTGTTTCTGGTGTCCTTTGACAGCTCTTTGGTCTTGGCCATAGTGGAGTTTGGAGTGTGACTGTTTGAGGTTGTGAACAGGTGTCTTTTATACTGATAACAAGTTCAAACAGGTGCCATTAATACAGGTAACAAGTGGAGGACAGAGGAGCCTCTTAAAGAAGAAGTTACAGGTCTGTGAGAGCCAGAAATCTTGCTTGTTTGTAGGTGACCAAATACTTATTTTCCACCATAATTTGCAAATAAATTCATTACAAATCCTACAATGTGATTTTCTGGATTATCTTTTCTCATTTTGTCTGTCATAGTTGAAGTGTACCTATGATGAAAATTACAGGCCTCTCTCATATTTTTAAGTTGGAGAACTTGCACAATTGGTGACTGACTAAATACTTTTTTGCCCCACTGTATGTCACTGTTTCCCTGTTATCCCGTTATCTGTAACCCGCTCAGATCTAATCAATGCGCAACGGGATGACTCCACATTAGAAGAGTTGCGTGACCAAATTGTGCCTGTGGAACAGTTGGGAGATGTCGCCCATGGCTATTTTCTCCAAGAGGATGTCCTGATGAGAAAGTGGGTGTCTCATGGTAGTTGTTTTCTGGGGGAGGCGATTAGTCAGGTTGTTGTACCAGTTAAGCTTCGTAAGTTGGTGTTGGAAACTTCTCACAACAACGTTGCTGGACATATGGGGGTGAGGAAAACCTACCATCGCATACTAAGACATTTCTTTTGGCCTAGATTAAAGAGGGATGTTTCTGTTTTTTTAAACTTGTCACACCTGTCAATTAACTGGTAAACCTAATCAAGCTATTAAGCCGGTACCATTGTTTCCTATTCCTGTACTCAGCCAACCTTTTGAGTATCTGACCATTGACTGTGTGGGTCCTTTGCCTCGTTCTAAAAAGGGCATTAGTTACTTGTTCACTGTGATGTGTCAGACCACAAGGTTTCCAGCAGCCTATCCTCTCCGGTCTATCACGACTAAGTCTGTGTTAAAAGCTTTGACTCCGGAACAACATACCGGCTCTGTCGCGGCTGGCTGCGACAGAGCCTGGACTCGAACAAGGATCTCTAGTGGCACAGCTAGCAACTGCGATGCAGTGCCTTAGACCACTGCATCACTCGGGAGGCCCATACGCGTGCCTTTACACATAAATCAATCTCGTCTTCTCTTTATGCTTCGGATCCACAGTCAGCATACAGCTTCGGGGCTTTGTGTGAGCAAGTACCACAAACAAATCAGTTGCACTGCACACAGTTTTCATGGGCCTTTTTTCGTGTGCACCTGCCACAAGTGTCGCATAATCTCTCTGAAGTGGTTGCGTGTCATCTCTCAGAATTGTCCACCCCGTACCTATCACACCAAAAGGAATCCACATCCATGCTCTTTCCGCCGTATTCCCTGCGGATATACTAGAGTGCAATAAATGCTTTGAGCTCATCCATAGACATGTCCTATGTACTGTTTACTTTTCTGTGCGCATGAGCAACAGTATAATCTCTGATGTGCTGCAACATCTGCATGTCACAAACTCGTCACTCTTTTCTACCCAAACCATATCGTCCTTCCCAGACTGCTGTCTCACTGAGTTGGTTTCACCATGTCATATGCCTCTGTTCTGTTTTTTCCGCGGCGAGGCTCAGGCATCGGAGGCGGAGGCTCGAAGTCAACATCAGACTCTTCAACCTCAATATCCGATCCTCCAACCGACTCCAACTCATCTGTCAGTGCATCCATTTGTTGGTTTGGCTTGCCATTGGGAACTACACACATTGTATGTTGACTCTCCGAGGGGATTACATAATTATATACCATTTCCAGCTTTCATAATAAAATAATTAGACAGCCCACAACGCCCACAATTCTTTATCATCATTACACTATAGTTCTAAATTAAATCATCCTCTTAACCCTCATCATTCAGATCAATCAAATTAAATCACCCTCATCACCCTCTTCATCATCCTCATTATCCAGTTAATTCAACACGTCACATGCACCATTATCAATTTATATCTGGTTTCTATCGCCCATTTATCCATTGACGACAGAATACATATTTTAATTTAAATCTTAATGTTACTAGTTTTTGCTTAGAGCCAGAACAATGCTGCCACGTGAGTGGTCATTTGCTGAATGAATGGACTGTCACGGCCGTCGTCGGAAGGAGACCAAGGTGCAGCGTGGTGCGTTCATTTTCCTTTATTATTGTAAATGTTGCCAACAAAACAAGACACAAAGAAAACGACCGTGAAGCTTAACAGGGCTATAGTGCCACTAACAAAGATAACTACCCACAAACACCAAAGGAAAAAAGGCTGCCTAAGTATGATTCCCAATCAGAGACAACGATAGACAGCTGTCCCTGATTGAGAACCATACCCGGCCAAAACATAGAAATACAAAACATAGAAATAAAAAAACTAGAATGCCCACCCTAGTCTCACCCTGGCCTAACCAAAATAGAGAATAAAAGCCTCTATATGGCCAGGGCGTGACATGGATAGCACGGATATTCTTGGGAAAAGTGAAATCAGGAAATAGAGCTGCACCTTTTGAATTTGTACTTATGTGACAAAGGTAATTGTCATAGAAACTGCAGAATAAGCTCTTTCTGATACTATATAGAAATCAAAATGTTGTACCTGCATTTGACTTTGATAAATTGCTCCGGTCAATTACAAAATGTGCCCATCTCTTCAAGTATAATTTTACAACTGCTAGGCCTAATATTGTCACCCATCAGATTATTGTCAATTTAACACTGTCTGTAGGCTAACTCTTATTATGTGTGAAATACGTTTAGGTATAGTTTAGGTGTAGTTTTGATCGACCGGATGTGCAGGCTGACTGGCATCATTTGTTTCCTGCTCATCAACCTGGATAGAGTCAAGAATTTGTTTTACATTTTTCTAAAGGCTTACTGCAACACGTAGCATGATTTTGTTTCCCTTACAATACATTTGATTAGTAATAGAGTTACAGTAAATAAAACAGTCCTGTTACAACTTATTTTTACAAAGTAAAACATAAAAGAGAATGTTATCAAGCCGCAAGGTCAAATTATTAACATGAGCGCCAACGCTGATAAATCAAACTCATCATTACACTATAGTTCTTCTCATTTAAATCAACCTCTTCACCCTCATCATTCAGTTAGGCCTAATTTCAATTTGATTGTAAAGTAACTTGCACAATTATCGCCCATTCCGTCCATTTGTCGTTAATTCAGTGGGCTGGCATGGTTTGCTTCGCTGGATAGGATATGTTTTGCATTATTCTAAAGGCCTACTTATAATACATTTCTTATAATACATTATAATACATTTCATTCGTAATAGTTGAGAGTTGCACCCCTTCTGAAAAAACCTACACTCGATCCCTCCGATGTCAACAACTACAGACCAGTATCCCTTCTTTCTTTTCTCTCCAAAACTCTTGAACGTGCCGTCCTTGGCCAGCTCTCCTGCTATCTCTCTCAGAATGACCTTCTTGATCCAAATCAGTCAGGTTTCAAGACTAGTCACTCAACTGAGACTGCTCTTCTCTGTATCACGGAGGCGCTCCGCACTGCTAAAGCTAACTCTCTTTCCTCTGCTCTCATCCTTCTAGACCTATCGGCTGCCTTCGATACTGTGAACCATCAGATCCTCCTCTCCACCCTCTCCGAGTTGGGCATCTCCGGCGCGGCCCACGCTTGGATTGCGTCCTACCTGACAGGTCGCTCCTACCAGGTGGCGTGGCGAGAATCTGTCTCCTCACCACGCGCTCTCACCACTGGTGTCCCCCAGGGCTCTGTTCTAGGCCCTCTCCTATTCTCGCTATACACCAAGTCACTTGGCTCTGTCATAACCTCACATGGTCTCTCCTATCATTGCTATGCAGACGACACACAACTAATCTTCTCCTTTCCCCCTTCTGATGACCAGGTGGCGAATCGCATCTCTGCATGTCTGGCAGACATATCAGTGTGGATGACGGATCACCACCTCAAGCTGAACCTCGGCAAGACGGAGCTGCTCTTCCTCCCGGGGAAGGACTGCCCGTTCCATGATCTCGCCATCACGGTTGACAACTCCATTGTGTCCTCCTCCCAGAGCGCTAAGAACCTTGGCGTGATCCTGGACAACACCCTGTCGTTCTCAACTAACATCAAGGCGGTGGCCCGTTCCTGTAGGTTCATGCTCTACAACATCCGCAGAGTACGACCCTGCCTCACACAGGAAGCGGCGCAGGTCCTAATCCAGGCACTTGTCATCTCCCGTCTGGATTACTGCAACTCGCTGTTGGCTGGGCTCCCTGCCTGTGCCATCAAACCCCTACAACTCATCCAGAACGCCGCAGCCCGTCTGGTGTTCAACCTTCCCAAGTTCTCTCACGTCACCCCGCTCCTCCGCTCTCTCCACTGGCTTCCAGTTGAAGCTCGCATCCGCTACAAGACCATGGTGCTTGCCTACGGAGCTGTGAGGGGAACGGCACCTCAGTACCTTCAGGCTCTGATCAGGCCCTACACCCAAACAAGGGCACTGCGTTCATCCACCTCTGGCCTGCTCGCCTCCCTACCACTGAGGAAGTACAGTTCCCGCTCAGCCCAATCAAAACTGTTCGCTGCTCTGGCACCCCAATGGTGGAACAAACTCCCTCACGACGCCAGGACAGCGGAGTCAATCACCACCTTCCGGAGACACCTGAAACCCCACCTCTTCAAGGAATACCTAGGATAGGATAAAGCAATCCTTCTGCCCCCCCCCCCCCCCTTAAAAGATGTAGATGCACTATTGTAAAGTGGCTGTTCCACTGGATGTCATTAGGTGAATGCACCAATTTGTAAGTCGCTCTGGATAAGAGCGTCTGCTAAATGACTTAAATGTAATGTAATGTAAATGTAATAGAGTTACAGTAAAGACAACAGTCCCATAACAGCATCTTTTTACAAAGTCAAACGTAAAATAGAATGTTATCAATTTATCAAATGATTTGCTGCTGATGAATAGACATAACACAACTCATCATTATACTATTGTTTTTCTAAATGAAATCAACCTCTTCACCCTCCTTATTATTCAGTTAGGCCTAATTTAAATTACATTGTGAAGTAAGGTGCACAATTATCACCCATTCATCCATTTGTCATTCATTCAGTGAGGAGAGAGAGACACATTAGCGCCGGGCAGGGTACCAACGCCCTACAGCACATTGTCTTGGCAGGCTAAATTGGGAATAAGTGTGAAACAAAACAGGTAAAGAATTATCTTAATACTTTTCAGTTTGTGATTTACAAATTCTGGCCAATGAGCAGTGTAAAATACCATTTTTTTTTTGAAAAGTCAGGGAAAGAGCAGGACAGCTTTTAAGGGGGAGCAATTTTTATTTTTTTTACTAAATCAAATGTCAATGGCGGTTGGACTATGGCAGTTCTAGTGCTAAATACCCCCACCTGCAGTCATTAGCACTCTTTCAACCAAACCAGCACGTAGCAACAGATATGCGTTACTGAATGTGAGGATTACATGAGTGTAGTGTGTGACGGCCAAGGTATTTAGTTTATATTGCTGTTATGTAGACTTGTATTGGTTTCTGTTTGTTGTGCACTTCAATTATTTGCTAATGTTGTAACACTGTAGTGTTTGGAGTATTTCATTTTGTGTATGCTTGCCCTTTATTTATTATGTGCCTTTGTTTTATGTTAACAATGTCTTGTTTCGGTTTATCCTTGTGTAACCATCTTCATCTCTCGTCTACAACCCCATCTATCACAACATCATCTGTTACCTGTTACACCGTCTGAAGCCTACAAAGACCAACAATACAAATCTATTCAAAAAAAGGTCTAAGGCTACCCTGTCCTTGTGTTCTTGCAGACATACCCAATATCTCCCACCCATCCTACCCAGTTTCTTTGAACTATTTTACACCGGGTAAGTGAAAGAGCTAGCTAGCTATAGAGCTATCGCATTTATCTTACGTCTTCCATCTAAATAACACTAACACTGCCAGCTGTTGGTAGCTAACTGCTGATTGTCCTAGATGGTACAAGCCTATGGGAAAGAGTAGTTTTAAAGGTGTTTGTGGGGCTGCGTGTTGCTGTAATTTGATCGTTCTGTGGTTCTGAGGGAGTTTTCTATACAGCCTGTCGAGTGCGGAGTAAACTGAAATGCTTCTTCCATGGATCTGATTGCGGATCAGGTGGTATTTCGAAGAAGCCCCGAAGCCATGCTTTCTTTGAAGGGGTGCATTGTGGATTTTGGTCCATAGGAAAGTTTGGATCTTAGGATCAATGTGGTCACAGTTGCTTCTTGTTGAAGAGGCAGCAGATAATGTTTGTTTGCTATAGCTAGCTACACCCTTCCTCCATTCTGAAGGAATTTGTGGCTATTTCTTTCTAGCTGGCAAAATAAGCGAGCTAGATTTTCTTTGTGTACTGCCATATCTCGATAACATGGCTAAGAATGTCACTGGTATGGTCTAGTGAATATCCTAAACCTAGCCAGTTACAGTGATAACCTCAAGCTAAAATCGGAGAGAGAATTGACTTTCTGTTTCATCTGCGTGCTGGTTTTCCACATGTAATTGATGAAATTAGAATGTTTTTCTAGAAAGATTGTGTCAGTATGTTGTGAATATTGTAGAAAAGTTATCACAGCCGTTTTTCATACTAAAAAGTGAAGTACCACTTGGTGTTGTCGTGACGTGACTATCTTTAATGTGATGACTGCTATTTATTGAATAATTACCTGCTACGTTTAATTATTACTCGATTAAGTTAATCATGTAACAATTAACTCATTTGGAATTTGGGGCACCACGAGAAAATATGTTTACTATCTCCTGACTTAAACTTTAAAGATTATCTAAATATATCTTACATTAATAACAGTCAATTATAAATTATTTCCTCATACCAGTCTCATTCTACACGTTGTTGACTTCGTCAATCAGCACAAACCCTAACCTAAGTGATGAATTAGTGACACACAAGTTGGCTTAATTATTTATTTACTGACTAACTAAATAATCACACAGAAATACATAAACACACACAGACATGGTATAGGTTATTGATTACTAACATAATGCGATGAAAACAGTCCCTAGTGGATATGACGGCTTGTTACACAATGGAAAGAGGATGTGGAAAGATAAAGAGTGGGAGAGACAAAAAGATTGGACTTATCGTCCATACATTTGGAGACAACGTTCACTGTAAACATGAGTGTTCTTAGAATGAATCCTTCAGGTGCCACACGGTGGTGAGAGGGATCTATTCTTTCCTCCCGTCTTTGGCAATTGTCCTAGACTACTTTACATACAGAGCTGCAGACGGTGCATGTTTTGGTCTAGTCTTCACCTTCTTCACTCGTTGAGAGTTTCAGAGGGTCCTACCATTTTCTGGTCTTGTATTTTTAACCATTTCAACGTGTGGACCATGTCCTCACATTCTCTGGTCTTGGAGGGCAGTTCATCATGTGGACAAGAACTCTGAACACATTAGGGGCGTGGCTTAGTTAGTGTGCAACAGACATGAAAAACCATTATCTCATTTTGAAGACTAAACTCAAATTTCTATACTTTCAAACATAGTTATATCGTTCTTCATATTGTATTAACATCCTATAGGGTGGTGTCACGACTTCAGTCGACGTTGGCTCCCCTGCCTGTTCGGGCGGTGCTTGTCACCGGCCTACTAGCCACCACCGATCCCTTTTTCGTTGTCTGTTTGTTTTGTCTTATTAGTTGCACCTGTGTCTATTTGTGTGCTTGATGGGCTTCCTTATTTAAAGTACGCTTATTTAAATTATGTTCGTGTTCTAGACCTGGTACCCTGTGTTTTGGGTGGTCCATTTATTTCCGCGCCCTGTGTTGTGGGCTTGCTTTTGTGCCGTATTAAAGTGTGGAACTCTCTGCTCTCTGCGCCTGATTCTTCCTCACACACCTAGTCCCGCGTGACAGGTGGAAACTTTACAGCCAGAATGTGTTTCCTTCCTAAATTACAGTATTTCCGTTATACAGTTTTTCTGATAATTTTAATGACATCACAAAATGTCAAAAAAGACATTCATTTTCCAGATTCCTTTCCTCATCATCCCCAACATTTGGATGTTGAAATATATTGTCCCAGTGTACATTGTTTGATGTTGAAGTTTTGGCGGCGAAGTCTTTCTGTGTAACAAAGGGATTTTTAACTTCTCAATACTGCAGGGCAAGAAAGAGAAAGTTCACGTCCGGTGTTAAGTCATAAAACCAGCACAAATCCCCCCTTCCTCTCTAGTGGGAGAGGGGGGGTCTGGCTATCTGTTAGCCCTGTGACAAGCTGATCTGGCTCCTTTGATCCTCACCAAGGAGAGAGAGTGTAACGGCATTCCTCCTCCTCTTCTGACGAGGAGAAGCGAGAAGGATCGGAGGACCAATGCGCAGCGTGGTATATGTTCATCTTATTTAATGAAAGTGAAAACCGAAACAGTTCTATCTGGTGCAGACACACAAAGACCGAAAATAACCACCCACAAAACCCAACAGAAAACAGGCTACCTAAATATGGTTCCCAATCAGGGACAACGATTGACAGCTGCCTCTGATTGAGAACCATATCAGGCCAAACACAGAAATAGAAAATAATAGAAAAACTAACATAGACAACCCACCCAACTCACGCCCTGACCATACTAAAACAAAAGACAAAACAAAGGAACTAAGGTCAGAACGTGACAGTACCCCCCCCCCCCCCAAGGTGCGGACTCCGGCCGCAAAACCTGAACCTATAGGGGAGCGTCTGAGTGGGCATCTGTCCGCGGTGGCGGCTCTGGCGCTGGACGTGGACCCCACTCCACCATAGTCTTAGTCCGCTTCTGTGGCCTCCTAGGAACGGCGACCCTCGCCGCCGACCTAGGACTGGCAACCCTATTAAAGGGCCCCACTGGACTGAGGGACGCCTCTGGACTGAGGGGCAGCTCCGGACTGAGGGGCAGCTCCGGACTGAGGGGCAGCTCCGGACTGAGGGGCAGCTCCGGACTGAGGGGCAGCTCCGGACTGAGGGGCAGCTCCGGACTGAGGGGCAGCTCCGGACTGAGGGGCAGCTCCGGACTGAGGGGCAGCTCCGGACTGACGGGCAGCTCCGGACTGACGGGCAGCTCCGGACTGAGGGGCAGCTCCGGACTGAAGGACGGCTCTGGCAGCTCCTGACTGGCGGACGGCTCTGGCAGCTCCTGACTGGCGGACGGCTCTGGCAGCTCTTGACTGGCGGGCGGCTCTGGCAGCTCCTGACTGGCGGGCGGCTCTGGCGGCTCCTGACTGGCGGGCGGCTCTGGCGGCTGCTGACTGACGGGCGGCTCTAGCAGTCATGACAGTGTTCACCAGCTTAACATGTGCGTTTGGGGCTTCCCGACAATCTTTGGGGTTTTTATATATGGAGAGAATTAACTATAAACCAACAAAGATTTTAAGTTAGATCTCATGTACAGTACCAGTCAAAAGTTTGGACACACCTACTCATTCAAGGGTTTTTCTTTATTTTTACTATTTTCTATTACATACCACACACCCCCGAGGTGACTTATTACTATTATAAACTGGTTACCAACATAATTAGAGCAGTAAAAATGTATGTTTTGTCATACCCATTGTATACGGTCTGATATAACACGGCTGTCAGCAAATCGGCATTCAGGGCTCGAACCACCAAGTTTATAATAGTTAATATAGAGCTCCTACTACATAAATATCTGATAAGGCCCATTATAAGGCCCTGGACTTTAATTACACTCTCAAAGCACTTCATGATGACAGAAGTGAGTCAAACATGATGACAGAAGTGAGTCCTACCGGGCGACAGATATTTAGTTCAGTTACCTTTGCTTTCTTAGGTACAGGAACAATGGTGTAAATCTTGAAGCAAGTGGGGACAACAGACTGACTGGTATATGGAGAGATTGAATATGTCCGTAAACACTCCAGCCAGCTGTTCTGCACATGCTCGGAGGACGTGGCTTGGCATGTCGCCTGGGCCAGCAGTCTTGCAAGGGTTAAATGACTTACTCATGTTGGCCACGGAGAACGAGAGCACACAGTCTTCGTGAGTGTCAGGGGGGCCTGCATCGGCGGCTTGATGTTGTTTTCCTCAAAGCAAGTGAAGGTGTTTAGCTCATCCGGGAGCGAGGTGTCGGTGTCCGCGACGTGGCTGGCTTTCCCTTTATAATCTGGGATTGTCTGAAGTCCTGCCACATACGTCTCGTGTCTGAATCGTTGAATTGAGACTCCACTTTGTCCCTGCACTGTCGTTTGCCTCTTGTATTGCCTCATGGAGTTCGTGGCTGGTCTGTTTGTACACGTCCATGTTCCCAGTCACCTTGCTGAAGTTTGAGGTTCTTGACGTGGCATCTACGGTTCTTCAGAATTCTAAAAGGTTATTGAAATGTATGGAAGTCTGCAGATGTGTCCCTTTCATAGCACGCAGCAATTTGGCCAGTGTTTAAGGGAAATGTCAAACATGTCCAACTTCATGTTCATAATCTCCAGCACCACCCCAACATAAACATGTGAAAATTGGGCATTTCTATGTTTTGTATTAAAGAGAGGAAGTTAAGTGTTTCCAATGACATCATCAACCAATTAGTTGACAATTAGTAGGCAATTAGTAGGCAATTCTACTCATTAGTTAAAATCACATGATGTCACAAAAGCACACTGATGATGTCATTGGAAACACTTATCTTCCTTGACCTTTTACTACAAAATATAGAAACGCGCCGTTTTCACATATGTTGATGTTGGGGTGGTGCTGGAGATGATGAATATGACATTAAATTATTTAGACATTTTCCTATAAAGAAAAACTTTCTGTCTCCTAGAGATGAACGTACTTTGGTGCAAAAAGTGCAAATCAATCCCAGAACAACAGTACAAAAGTATCTATATCCACAGTAAAACGAGTCCTATATCGACATAACCTGAAAGGCAGCTCAGTAAGGAAGAAGCCACTGCTCCAAAACCACCATAAAAAAGCCAGACTACATTTGCAGCTGCACATGGGGACAAAGATCATACTTTTTGAAGAAATGTTCTCAGGACTGAGGAAACAAAATTATAACTGTTTGGCCATAATGACCATCGTTATGTTTGGAGGAAAAAGGGGGAGGCTTGCAAGCCGATGAACACCATCCCAACCGTGAAGCACGGGGGTGGCAGCATCATGTTGTGGGGCTGCTTTGCTGCAGGAGGGACTGGTGTACTTCACAAAATAGATGGCATCATGAGGATGGAAAATTAGGTGGATATATTGAAGCAACATCTCAAGACATCAGTCAGGAAGTTAAAGCTTGGTCGCTGACCCCAAGCATACTTCAAAGTTGTGGCAAAATGGCTTAAGGACAACAAAGTCAAGGTATTGGACTGGCCATCACAACACCCTGACCTCAAGCCTATAGAACATTTGTGGGCAGAACTGAAAAAGCGTGTGCGAGCAAGGAGGCCTACAAACCTGACTCAGTTACACCAGCTCTGTCAGGAGGAATGAGCCAAAATTCACCTAACTTATTGTGGGAAGCTTGTGGAAGGCTACCCGAAACGTTTGACCTAAGTTAAACAATTCAAAGGCAATGCTACCAAATACTAATTGTGTGTATGTAAACGTCTGACCCACTGGGAATGTGATGAATGAAATAAAAGCTGAAATAAATCATTCTCTCTACTATTATTCTGACATTTCACATTCTTAAAATAAGTGGTGATCCTAACTGACCTCAGACAGGGAATGTTTACTAGGATTAAATGTCAGGAATTGTGAAAAACTGAGTTGAAATGTATTTGGCTAGGGTGTATGTAAACTTCCGACTTCAACTGTATATTTGTCTAATAAACAATTCGCTGTTCAGTTTGAGGCAGATCACCTTGAGCTTCCTGTGCATGTTCAGTGCAGACAGCATCAGAGGAGGGGAGTCAGTGGATGATGAAACCAATAGATTGAGTTGCATTAGCTACATAGTTGCTAGTTTGAGTTTTGATAGGCCATAGAGAGATTTTGGGTGTTACAGAAACGAATGAGCAAATGGTTTTGTCAGCAGAGTACAGAGAGCTATCCGCAATTGTTAACACAGCTTTGTCCGTCCAGAGATGGTTGGTCTGACCGAATAGACACACTGAGGAGGTCTAGCACCACTGCTCAATTTTAACATGGTCCAACCACTCAGCAGTGGAGAGGGAAATACCATCAGTGAAGGTCAATGCTCTCTGACCACAACTAGTATCTCACCCACCAAACCCCCCAACCCCCCCTCCACACACACACACACACACACACACACACACACACACCCTCTCCCCTTCTCTCTCCCTCTCTCCCTCCCTTCACCTATCTGGTGTATGTGACAATAATTATGTGTTTTCCCTCCCTACCTCCCTCCCTCCGTAATCATTATGTGAAGAGCCTTTCTCTATCAATTAGATCCCTATATCAGAGGGAGAGGCAAAATAACAGAAACACTTTAAAACACACACCCTCCACACACATATATACACACATGCACACACATTCCCCCAGCACCCTGACCAACCTCAGAGAGGAGCTTAATGAATTGGAACGGGTGAGAGATGATCTGAATGGTGAAGAGTCTGGGAGAGGAGAGGAGAGGAGAGGAGAGGAGAGGAGAGGAGAGGAGAGGGAGATAGATGAGTGGTCGCTTATTAGCACCACTCAACAGTTACAGTCCAGGCCCTGTCATAGTCATCACAGCGATGAGATGCCCTCTAATCTCTAGTATCAATCCCTACTGACCACAACTCCCGTCTCTACCACACTCACCATAAACCCACCGATAACAAGGCTTACAGAAACAAGTTTTGAACCAACCAAACCAGAATTAATATGACTGAAACACAAGTTTAAGTTTGTGCAAATCCTACAAAGTTTAGGCATATTTATTATTTTAAGAAGCTTTTAGTATAAGACTTAGTTGTAAGTAACTTACCTCCGCTCTAGGAGTTTTTTTTCTGTCATTTTTGTAGTAGGGCTTTGAGTTTGTGAGTAAGCTGTCCACAGTACCTAGTATTATTAGCAACCTGCTGCACAGCTTTCTGTGAAAGCAGATTAATAAGGTTAGCTTGATATGAACGTACAGTGAAGGTGGTTATTCAGATTCTGCACACAGTCCAGCAATAGGAAAATTAACTGGCGACGGGCATATGGCAGAGATAATGTGAATGAGACAGAGAGCGAGAGAAAGAAAGAAAGACAAATAGAGAGAGAGAAAGGAAGGAAGATAAGAAAGGAAGCAATTTTCTGATGGCACAGCCACCCAAGGCCATGACACGATATTGTATACTGTCATCCTCAGAGTAGGGGAGAGGAATCATGCTATATTCCAACAAGTGAAATTAAAGAGCCGATGGTCAGTCTAATTTCTGAAAGAAGCTTAAATCGCTAAGCGGGAGGTTTGGGAAGAGGGATAAATTAATTACAGTTCACCAAGAGAGGAGGAGGCAGGAGAACAGGAGTAGAGGATAGGGGATAGGAGAAGAGGAAGAGAGGAAAGAAGAGGAGGCTACAGAGGAGCGGCCGGAATGAGTGAATCAGGTGCAAAAATGGTTGAGTTGGTTTTGCATGCCCGGTGCCCTGGGTAGGTGGTTTGGTCCTTTGTGACCATTCCATTGGTCCTTAGCTAGACCATTCAATTGATCCACCAGGGGAACTGGGCCATAGATACACAAGGCGAGGCATGGCTTAATGTGACCACGCCTCCGAGAAGGTACAGCCATAAGGTACTCCTGTTACTCCCATGTTAAATTGCCTACTTTACTTTACCCTGACAATGGCTGTATTATTATATATATTTTTTAAATTATTCTTTAAACATTTTGGATACGCTTAGTTGGTGTCATGAAGTTCGGCCTGTTATCGGTGGTTTATGACCCCCATAAATACCTTTCCCCTTTTCTCTCTCTCTACTCTATAGAGTTGACTCATGTAAAGCCTTTGAAACATAGAGACTGGTAACATCGAAAGGTGGGAAACGGAACCTATTTCGGTAATCCAACAAGTTGAAAATATGCGTTGATACTTAACGAATATGATCTGAGATCAGTTGTTGTCTGAGACATTACTACTAATGACAGGATGACGTAAACTGTATCTTGGAAAGTCGATACATTCTAGTTATCAGATTCCAGGTCTACTGCAAGTAGCCTACGCAGCCATGACAGAAAGGTAAACGCGTTCAGACACCCACTAAAACAGCACCGCCCCCTCAAGAGTCTGAGCCTGCCTAGCAGGGTAGGTCCAAAAGCCAAAGCCCCCGCATGGGTGGGCATAATTTACAATGATTTTCTCAAAGCTGCTAATGAGAACTTTGACGACCTCGCTCCTAGCTGGTGGAAATTCTGTTGGAGTACCCCCACCCAGGTAGTGGCAGTGCTGGCAACACTGGCTGCAGTAAGGTCAGTTATTAACATGTTTTAACCACTTCTATAAAAATTGTAGACTATCAGATACTCAGCAAAAAGGTCTTTCACTATTAATGAAACAAGACCCATGTGGTTAAAAGGTATTGTCGGATATTATTCATCCTAATCAGACAGGTTTTTTACATGGACGATATTTTGGAGATAATATAAGACTGGAAACAATAGAACACAGAAAATCTGGGAAACCAGGCCTGGTATCCATAGCTGACTTTGAAGAACCCTTTGTTAAAGTACGACTGGAATGTATATATACATTTTGGAGAATCTATTATACAACGGGTTAAAACTATGTATAGTAACCCCAAGGATAAAATACTAAATAATGGCTGCTTCTCAGAAAGTATTGAATTGTCAAGAGGACTAAAACAAGGCTGTCCACTATTGGCATATCTATGTATTATGGCCATCGACATGTTAGCAATTAAAATCAGATCCAACAGTAATATCAAGGGGTTAGATATCCAGGGATTTAAAACACAGGTGTCATTGCTAGCTGATAATTTATGTTTTCTTTTAAATTTGCAATTTAGATCCCTGCACAGCCTCATATCGGTTTTTGAGAATTTGTCTAACCTCTCTGGATAAAACTGAATTTAATCCATTTTAGAATAAGGCTGTAATGGAACAAAATGTGGAAAAATGGAAAAAGGTCTGAAAACGTTCCGAATGTACTGTACATTACTGTGTAGTTTACCAATAAAATGGTCCGACAGTGAAGTGGACATACTCAGTATTCATATCCCGAAATAAAGAAATTATCTCACTAAAATACATTTTAATAAGAAAGTTAGCCAAAGTAAATAAAATCTTGCTACCATGGAAAGGGCAACACCTGTCTATTTGTGGAAAAATTACCCTGATGAGTTCTTCAGTCATATTCCAGTTTACCTTTTTACCTATGGCCCTGTCCACGCCTTACGACTTGTTTTTTAAAATTATATCAGCAAAAAATATTGCAAACAAAATTAAAAGGTCCTATTTATATAATGAATATTGTCACGGTAGCCTTCCCTCTCTTCACTAAAAGAGGGGGTGAAACAGGGATCGGACCAACACGCAGCGTAGCCAGTGCTCAACATGTTTAATTAAACAAAAAACACTTACAACGAACAAAAAATAACAAAGTGTGGCAAACCGAAACAGTCCTATCTGGTGCAGACCACAAACACAGAGACAGGAAACAACCACCCACAATCCCCAACACAAAACAAGCCACCTATATATGATTCTCAATCAGGGACAACGATTGACAGCTGTCTCTGATTGAGAACCATATTAGGCTGGACACAGAAACAGACAAACTAGACACACAACATAGAATTCCCACCCAGCTCACGTCCTGACCAACACTAAACAAGCAAAACACATAAGAACTATGGTCAGGATGTGACAAATATGAATTCGGAGGGCGGAAATTATTAAATTGGACCTCTCACTAAAGGTTTCAGTCATTCAAAAACTATACTGGTTAGTAAGAATTGCTCACCCCATGTTCAATAATGGCCTTTTCCCCTTCATTCAGATTACAATCTCTCACTGAAAATTAAATAATCTCCAAAATATCACAATTTTTTTAAATTTCAGTTTAATCCACCAGAAAAGACAGAATAAATATGACAACAAATATTATGGTTCAACTGAAACATACAAATTGTTAAAAAATAAATATATTTTTGGAGATTATTTTTTTAAATGGTATAATCTTTGAAAATGATTTCATAAATAGGACTGGTGGAGTTATGTCACACATGCAGTTAACACAAATATACATAAATGTCTGCTCTATCCAAAACTACAACCAACTGATTGCAGCATTACCGCAAAAATGGAGGAGGCAAGTGGAAAGGGGAGTAGGTAAGGAACTTATCTGTCGGCCCTGCATTAAAGACCAAAATTGGCGAAGGAAAATTGTGCTAAATAAAAAAGTATACCAAATCAAATGAAATCAAGTTTATTTTATATAGCCCTTTGTATATCAGCTAATATCTCGAAGTGCTGTACAGAAACCCAGCCTAAAACCCCAAACAACAAGCAATGCAGGTGTAGAAGCACGGTGGCTAGGAAAAACTCCCTAGAAAGGCCAAAACCTAGGAAGAAACCTAGAGAGGAACCAGGCTATGAGGGGTGGCCAGTCCTCTTCTGGCTGTGCCGGGTGAAGATTATAACAGAACATGGCCAAGATGTTCAAAATGTTCATAAGTGACAAGCATGGTCAAATAATAATCAGGAATAAATGTCAGTTGGCTTTTCATAGCCGATCATTAAGAGTTGAAAACAGCAGGTCTGGGACAGGTAGGGGTTCCATAACCGCAGGCAGAACAGTTGAAACTGAAATAGCAGCAAGGCCAGGTAGACTGGGGACAGCAAGGAGTCATCATGCCCGGTAGTCCTGACGTATGGTCCTAGGGCTCAGGTCCTCCGAGAGAGAGAAAGAAAGAGAGAAGGAGAGAATTAGAGAGAGCCAAGATTTTCAAAATGTTCATAAATGACAAGCATGGTCAAATAATAATCAGGAATAAATGTCAGTTGGCTTTTCATAGCCGATCATTAAGAGTTGAAAGCAGCAGGTCTGGGACAGGTAGGGGTTCCATAACCGCAGGCAGAACAGTTGAAACTGGAACAGCAGCAAGGCCAGGTGGACTGGGGACAGCGAGGAGTCATCGTGCCCGGTAGTCCTGACGTATGGTCCTAGGGCTCAGGTTTTCCGAGAGAGAGAAAGAAAGAGAGAAGGAGAGAATTAGAGAGAGCATACTTAAATTCACACAGGACACTGGATAAGACAGGAGAAGTACTCCAGATATAACCAACTGACCCTAGCCCCCCGACACATAAACTACTGCAGCATAAATACTGGAGGCTGAGACAGGAGGGGTCAGGAAACACTGTGGCCCCATCCGATGATACCCCCGGACAGGGCCAAACAGGAAGGATATAACCCCACCCACTTTGCCAAAGCACAGCCCCCGCACCACTAGAGGGATATCTTCAACCACCACCTTATAATCCTGAGACAAGGCCGAGTATAGCCCACAAAGATCTCCACCACAGCACAAACCAAGGGGGGGGCGCCAACCCAGGCAGGAAGATCACGTCAGTAACTCAACCCACTCAAGTGACGCACCCCTCCTAGGGACGGCATGCAAGAGCACCAGTAAGCCAGTGACTCAGCCCCTGTAATTGGGTTAGAGGCAGAGAATCCCAGTGGAGAGAGGGGAACGGGCCAGGCAGAGACAGCAAGGGCGGTTCGTTGCTCCAGAGCCTTTCCGTTCACCTTCACACTCCTGGGCCAGACTACACTCAATCATATGACCTACTGAAGAGATAAGTCTTCAGTAACGACTTAAAGGTTGAGACCGAGTCTGCGTCTCTCACATGGGTAGGCAGACCGTTCCATAAAAATGGAGATCTATAGGAGAAAGCCCTGCCTCCAGCTGTTTGCTTAGAAATTCTAGGGACAATTAGGAGGCCTGCGTCTTGTGACTGTAGCGTACGTGTAGGTATGTACGGCAGGACCAACTCGGAAAGATAGGTAGGAGCAAGCCCATGTAACGCTTTATAGGTTAACAGTAAAACCTTGAAATCAGCCCTTGCCTTAACAGGAAGCCAGTGTAGGGAAGCTAGCACTGGAGTAATATGATCAAATTTCTTGGTTCTAGTCAGGATTCTAGCAGCCGTATTTAGCACTAACTGAAGTTTATTTAGTGCTTTATCCGGGTAGCCGGAAAGTAGAGCACTGCAGTAGTCTAACCTAGAAGTAATAAATGCATGGATTAATTTTTCTGCATCATTTTTGGACATAACATTTCTGATTTTTGCAATGTTACGTAGATGGAAAAACCTGTCCTTGAAACAGTCTTGATATGTTCGTCAAAAGAGAGATCAGGGTCAAGAGTAACGCCGAGTTCCTTCACAGTTTTATTTGAGACGACTTTACAACCATCAAGATTAATTGTCAGATCTAACAGAAGATCTCTTTGTTTCTTGGGACCTAGAACAAGCATCTCTGTTTTGTCCAAGTTTAAAAGCAGAACGTTTTCAGCCATCCACTTCCTTATTTCTGAAACACAGGCTTCTAGCGAGGGCAATTTTGGGGCTTCACCATGTTTCATTGAAATGTACAGCTGTGTGTCATCCGCATAGCAGTGAAAGTTAACATTATGTTTTCGAATAACATCCCCAAGAGGTAAAATATATAGTGAAAACAATAGTGGTCCTAAAACGGAACCTTGAGGAACACCGAAATGTACAGTTGATTTGTCAGAGGACAAACCATTCACAGAGACAAACTGATATCTTTCCGACGGATAAGATCTAAGCCAGGCCAGAACTTGTCCGTGTAGGCCAATTTGGGTTTCCAGTCTCTCCAAAAGAATGTGGTGATCGATGGTGTCAAAGGCAGCACTAAGGTCTAGTAGCACGAGGACAGATGCAGAGCCTCGGTCTGACGCCATTAAAAGGTAATTTACCTCCTTCACAAGGGCAGTCTTAGTGCTATGATGGGGTCTAAAACCAGACTGAAGCATTTCGTATACATTGTTTGTCTTCAGGAAGGCAGTGAGTTGCTGCGCAACAGCTTTTTCATTTTTTTTTGAGAGGAATGGAAGATTCGATATAGGCCGATAGTTTTTTATATTTTCCGGGTCAAGGTTTGCTTTTTTCAAGAGAGGCTTTATTACTGCCACTTTTAGTGAGTTTGGTACACATCCGGTGGATAGAGAGCCGTTTATTATGTTCAACATAGGAGGGCCAAGCACATGAAGCAGCTCTTTCAGTAGTTTAGTTGGAATAGGATCCAGTATGCAGCTTGAAGGTTTAGAGGCCATGATTATTTTCATCATTGTGTCAAGAGATATAGTACTAAAACACTTAAGTGTCTCTCCCGATCCCAGTCCCTGGCAGAGCTGTGCAGATCCAGGACAGCTAAGCCCTGGAGGAATACGCAGATTTAAAGAGGAGTCTGTAATTTGCTTTCTAATGATCATGATCTTTTCCTCAAAGAAGTTCATGAATTTATTACTGCTGAAGTGAAAGCCATCCTCTCTTGGGGAATGCTGCTTTTTAGTTAGCTTTGCAACAGTATCAAAAATACATTTTGGATTGTTCTTATTTTCCTCAATTAAGTTGGAAAAGTAGGATGATCGAGCAGCAGTGAGGGCTCTTCGATACTGCACGGTACTGTCTTTCCAAGCTAGTCGGAAGACTTCCAGTTTGGTGTGCCGCCATTTCCGTTCCAATTTTCTGGAAGCTTGCTTCAGAGCTCGGGTATTTTCTGTATACCAGGGAGCTAGTTTCTTATGAAAAATGTTTTCCGTTTTTAGGGGTGCAACTGCATCTAGGGTATTGCGCAAGGTTAAATTGAGTTCCTCAGTTAGGTGGTTAACTGATTTTTGTCCTCTGACGTCCTTGGGTAGGCAGAAGGAGTCTGGAAGGGCATCAAGGAATTTTTGTGTTGTCTGAGAATTTATAGCACGACTTTTGATGCTCCTTGGTTTGGGTCTGAGCAGATTATTTGTTGCGATTGCAAACGTAATAAAATGGTGGTCTGATAGTCCAGGATTATGAGGAAAAACATTAAGATCTACAACATTTATTCCATGGGACAAAACTAGGTCCAGAGTATGACTGTGGCAGTGAGTAGGTCCAGGAGACTTGTTGGACAAAACCCACTGAGTCGATGATGGCTCCGAAAGCCTTTTGGAGTGGGTCTGTGGACTTCTCCATATGAATATTAAAATCACCAAAAATTTGAATATGATCTGCTATGACTACAAGGTCCGATAGGAATTCAGGGAACTCAGAGAGGAACGCTGTATATGGCCCAGGAGGCCTGTAAACAGTAACTATAAAAAAGTGATTGAGTAGGCTGCATAGATTTCATGACTAGAAGCTCAAAAGATGAAAACGTCATTTTTCTTTTTTGTAAATTAAATTTGCTATCGTAAATGTTAGCAACACCTCCGCCTTTGCGGGATGCACGGGGGATAGTGAGATGTGAGATGAGATGTGAGGTATCACGATCTCTTTCAATAATGGCAGGAATGGAGGAGGTCTTTATCCTAATGAGATTGCTAAGGCGAACACCGCCATGTTTAGTTTTGCCCAACCTAGGTCGAGGCACAGACACAGTCTCAATGGGGATGGCTGAGCTGACTACACTGACTATGCTAGTGGCAGACTCCACTAAGCTGGCAGGTTGGCCAACAGCCTGCTGCCTGGCCTGCACCATATTTCATTGTGGAGCTAGAGGAGTTAGAGCCCTGTTTATGTTGGTAGATAAGATGAGAGCACCCCTCCAGCTAGGATGGAGTCTGTCACTACTCCGCAGGTCAGGCTTGGTCCTGTTTGTGGGTGAGTCCCAGAAAGAGGGCCAATTATCTACAAATTCTATATTTTGGGAGGGGCAGAAAACAGTTTTCACTTAAGGACCAAACATTTTGATAAATAGTTGGAAGGAGATTTTTGATGTACTGATTCCATGCCACAGAACTGATACACAAAATGATGCCGGATTCAAAACTTAAAAGTTTTTCAATTGAAATTATTATACAAAATAATTGAAACAAATAGAATGTCATATACTGTATATCGGGTATGCAACCATCCCAGGTCTGCAGATTTTGCTGTGGGGAGACAGAATCATTAGATCACTTGTTTTGGTACTGCCCATATGTAGTTTGTTTTTGTTCACAGGTTTAGGAATGGCTGAAAATGTTCAACATTTACTTGGAGCTTTCTGGGGTATTTGAAAAGTCATAGTCAATCGGTCAATAATATAATAATACTCTTAGCAAAAATGTTTATTTTTAATTTACAATCTGTAGAAACTTTGAGAATAGAAAGATTCAGAACTTTTGTGAAACTTCATAGCACAGTGGAAAAATAAATGGCAGCTAGAAATCAAAACTGGATGGTCTTCAGGGGATAGATGGGATTGGTTGAGGGTAGATGAAGGCTGGGACTAAAAACAAACAAAAGATAACTAATGTGAAATACACTGTGTCCGTTAAAATGTAAATAGTATGTATAAGCTGGAAGTAGAAGCCTAAGTATTGTTGTCCATTAGTTTACTCCAATTAACGTAGGGTAGTGTTAGACGAAAATAATAAAGAAGGAATATATATAAAACTACATCCAGTACCAGTCAAACGTTTGGACCCACCTACGCATTCAAGGGTTTTTCTTTATTTGTACTATTTTCTACATTGTAGAATAACAGTGAAGACATCAAAACTATGAAATAACACATATGGAATCATGTAGTAAGCAAAAAAGTGTTAAACAAATCAGAAGATATGAACTATTTCAGATTCTTCAAAGTAGCCACTCTTTGCATTGATGACAGCTTTGCACGCTCTTGGCATACAGAAGATAGCCCTATTTGGTAAAAGATCAAGTGCATATTATGGCAAGAACAGCTCAATTAAGCAAAGAGAGATGACAGTCCATCATTGCTTTAAGACATGAAGGTCAGTCAATCCAGAACATTTCAAGAACTTTTAAAGTTTCTTCAAGTGCAGTTGCAAAAACCATCAAGTGTTACCTCTGCTGCAGAGGACAAGTTCATTTGAGTTAACTGCATCTAAGATTGCAGCCCAAATAAATGCTTCACAGAGTTCAAGTAACAGACACATCTGAACATCAACTGTTCAGACGAGACTGCATGAATCAGGCCTTCATGGTCGAATTGCTGCAAAGAAACCACTACTAAATGACACCAATGAGAAGAAGAGACTTGCATGGGCCAAGAAACAGAAGCAATATACATTAAACCGGTGGAAATCTATCCTTTGATGTGATGAGTCCAAAGGTGAGATTTTTGGTTCCAACTGCCGTGTCTTTGTGAGATGCAGACTAGGTGAACGGATGATCTCCGCATGTGTGGTTCCCACCGTGAAGCATGGAGGAGGAAGTGTGATGGTTTGGGGGTACTTTCACCAGCACCTCCAGGCTGTGTAAGGGTTGTTTGACAAAGCAGGGGAGTGATGGTGCTGCATCAGATGACCTGTTCTCTACAATCACCCAACATTAACACAATTGAGATGGTTTGGGATGATTTTGACCGCAGAGTGAAGGAAAGGCAGACAATAATTGCTCATCATATGTGGGAACTCCTTCAAGGCTGTAGGAAAAGCATTCCTTGTGAAGCTAGTTGAGAGAATGCCAAGAGTTTGCAAAGCTGTCATCAAGGCAAAATGTGGCTACTTTGAGAATCTCAAATATACAATATATTTAGAATTGTTTAACACTTTTTTGGTTAATAGATGATTCCATATGTGTTATTTCATACTTTTGATGTCTTCACTATTATTATCTAATGTAGAAAATAGTAAGTAGGTGTGTTCAAACTTTTTACTAGATCTGCATATATTTAAAATGACATATATACTGTCACGCTCGTCGTCCTCCTCATCTGAGGAGGAGAAGTTTGAAAGATCGGAGGACCAATATGCAGCATGGTATGTGTTCATCATGAATTTAATAAACAGAGAACACTGAACAAACAAGACAAAACAATAAAACGAACAAAGAACGTGAAGCTATAATAAGAATAGTGCTGACACAAGCAACTAACATAGACAATCACCCACAAAACCCACAAAACAGGCTACCTAAACATGGTTCCCAATCAGAGACAACGACTAACACCTGCCTCTGATTGAGAACCATATCAGGCCAAACACAGAAACAGACAAACTAGATATACAACATAGAATGCCCACTCAGATCACACCCTGACCAAACAAAACATAAAACATACAAAGAAACTATGGTCAGGGCGTGACGGTACCCCCCACCCCCCAAGGTGCGGACTCCGGCCGCAAAACCTAGATCTATAGGGGAGGGTCTGGGTGGGCATCTGTCCGCGGTGGCGGCTCTGGCGCAGGACGTGGACCCCACTCCACCATAGTCATTGCCCGCTTCCTAAACCTCTTTGGAGAGGCGACCCTCGCCGCCGACCTAGGACTGGGAACCCTAATAAAGGGCCCCACTGGACTGAGGGGCAGCTCCGGACTGAGGGGCAGCTCCGGACTGAGGGGCAGCTCCGGACTGAAGGGCAGCTCCGGACTGAATGGCAGCTCCAGACTGAAAGGTAGCTCCTGACTGGCGGGCGGCCCCGTCAGCTCCTGACTGGCGGGCGGCCCCGGCAGCTCCTGACTGGCGGGCGGCCCCGGCAGCTCCTGACTGGCGGGCGGCTCCGGCAGCTCCTGACTGGCGGGCGGCTCCGGCAGCTCCTGACTGGCGGGCGGCTCCGGCAGCTCCTGACTGGCGGGCGGCTCTTGCAGCTCCTGAGTGGCGGGCGGCTCTGGCAGCTCAGGACAGACGGGCGGCTCTGGCAGCTCAGGACAGACGGGCGGCTCTGGCAGCTCAGGACAGACGGGCGGCTCTGGCACCTCTGGACAGGCGGGAGCACCTGTAGGGAGGAGACGGAGAGACAGACTGGTGCGTGGGGCTGCCACAGGACCCACCAGGCTGGGGAGACCTACAGGAGGCCTGGTGCTTGGAGGAGGCACCGGAAGGACCGGGCTGTGGGGGAGCACTGGAGCTCTGGTGCGCAGCCTTGGCACCACTCCCCCAGGCTGGATGACTACTCTAGCCCTCCAGAGTGCAGGCACAGGTTGAACCGGGCTGTGGGTGAGCACTGGTGATCTAGTGCATACTACGCGCACCTCTCCCTTAGGCTCAACTCCCACTTTCGCCCGGCACGAGCGAAGCGCAGGCATAGGACGCACTGCACCCTCCGAGCGCCCCGGAGACACAGCACGCAGAGCCGGCGCAGGATACCCTGGACCGAAACGACATACCGGAGACCAGACACGCTGAACAGGCACAATACGCCCTGGCTGGATGCCCACACTCGCATGACACTTTCGGGGGGCTGCCCTATAGCGCATTGCGCTTAACCTCATAACACAGTGCCTGACCAGTAACGCGCTGCTTACAAGAAGCACGAGGAGTGGGCTCAGGTCTCCAACCTGACTCTGCCACACTCCCCAATTTTTTTGGGGGGCTGCCTCTCGTACCTGTCGCGCTGCCGTGCTGCCTCCTCATATCGCCGCCGCTCAGCTTTCGCTGCCTCCAGCTCTGCCTTGGGGGCAATGATATTCCCCAGCCTGTGAAAAAGTCAACGCATTTCGTGTGTATTATACGATTTTCTTTCCTAATAACGTATTCGTGTACATTAAGCGCATTCCAACTTGTTGTGGCTAACGATAGCTAGGTGGCTAACATTAGCTAGGCTAGGGGTTAAGGTTAGGGTTAGGTTTAGGGTTAGGGCTTAGAGTTAGGTAACATGTTAGCTAAGTAGTTAAAGGGTTAAGGTTAAGGTTAACCTGTTGAGGATAGAGGGCGCTATTTACACTTTGGGGGAAAATCGTGCCCAATTTAAACGGCCTCGTACTCTATTCTTGCTCGTACAATATGCATATTATTATTACTATTGGATAGAAAACACTCTCTAGTTTCTACAACCATTTGAATTTTGTCTGTGAGTAAAACAGAACTCATTTGGCAGCACACTTTCTGACCAGGAAGTGGAAAGTCTGAAAATGATGCTCTGTTCAAGGGCCTGCCTATAAATGGGCATGATACGTATGAGTATACATGCACGTCATACACCTTCCCCTAGATGTCAAGAGGAAGTGAGAGAAGAAATGAAGTGTTTATCTTGGTCTGAGGTGGAATTAATCCTCTTGGCACGACGAGTCATCCATTTCCTTTTTTTCTGGAAAGCGCGAAGATGGACCTGGAATTGCCTTCTGATAAGCTGTTGTTATAGACGACTAATTTCTCCGGCTTTGATTTTATTTGATACATGTGACAATATCATCGTAAAGTATGTTTTTTCAATATAGTTTTATTAGATTATTATTATTAGATTTTGCTGGTTTATTCGCTATCGCTAACGTGCCTTGATGAATGAATGAGGTAGTGTGGTAGGCTATTGTAGTAAGCTAATATAATGCTATATTGTGTTTTCGCTGTAAAACACTTAAAAAATCGGAAATATTGGCTGGATTCTCAAGATGTTTGTCTTTAATTTGCTATACACCATCGAATTTTCAGAAATGTTTTATGATGAGTATTTAGGTATTTGACGTTGGTGTCTGTAATTACTCTGGCTGCTTCGGTGCTATTTTTGACAGTAGCTGTGATGGTAGCTGCAATGTAAAACTGATTTATACCTCAAATATGCACATGTTGGACAAGGGGTTCTTTGTCCAGATCAGTCGTTGATTGGATTTAGAACATCGTTTTTCCCTCTTGAATTAGCAAGCACACTGGCCAAGTGGCGCTAAGCTCTCCTTTCTGAACAAAGGCACACAACGCAACACGCCTCCCTTAACGCGCTCTCCAGAAAACAGGAAACTGGTGACACGTCAAACAAAGAGCTTTTATTCGACCCCAGATCAAGTTATACACTCCATTTCTTCTCTCACTGCCTGTCGACATCTAGTGGAAGACGTATGAAGTGCATGTATACTGATATATATCAAGGACATTTATAGACAGGCCCTAGAACAGAGCATCGATTTCAGATTTTCCACTTCCTGTCAGGAAGTTTGCTGCAAAATGAGTTCTGTTTTACTCAGATATAATAATAATACAGATATAATTCAAATGGTTTTAGAAACTAGAGAGTGTTTTCTATCCAATAGTAATAATAATATGCATATTGTACGAGCAAGAATTGAGTTCGAGGCCGTTTGAAATTGGCACCTTTTATCCAGGCTACTCAATACTGCCCCTGCAGCCCAAAGAGGTTAACTTGCTAAAATAATACATTTACTTGTCCAGAATAGTAATACTCAACTCAGGCACAAAGGGCAAAGCGATAGGCCTACAAATGAAGCGTCAAATAATGCGTTATAATGAGTAGCGTTGCCAATAAGGCAAATCTCTGTTGCACTGTGTTACCTCACCAATAGCTTTTACAGAATGAGGAAAACAGGCAGCCTAAAGGGAAGTGCCCTAACCTGGCATTAATCGAATATGTAGAGGTGCGAACCCTTGCCAAAAGCCAAGAACTTGCCGGCACGAGCACACACCCAGGAGCGAATGCCATTTATCAGTGGTGGTGAGTAGAACAGGTTGACCTTCAGACAAAAACACTAACATATCTAAATCATATGATTAGTCTACCAGACTCTGGCATTGGTGCATTTGTTTTACAAAGCACGTTTTTGAAGGGACTTGAAAAATAATCTTGTGATTAGAAAACAATGTTGTGGCAAACAATTCATGAATTCACATATTTGAAATGGAGGAAAATGTCCAGCTTTTACCAAAGAACAGAGTTAGCCAAAACATTTCTTAATAAGTGACATTGTTACTTGACTCTGGTGTTTGTATGATAATAGCAAGGAAGCAAGCAATATTTAGCAAACAATTACCTAGACCAGTCGTGGGAAAAATTGAGAAAAATTGCAGCCAGTTTATTAACAACGGTAAATAAGGTTTAACAACGTTTAACAATGCTAAAAAATAAAGGGTTAAATTACTACACACCTTAATAGGTGTAGGGTTAGTGTTCCCACATGGTCGTATCTCCGTGTTACAGCGCTTGTTCATGGAAGACGGACTGAAGACATATGCTGCCACCTATGCTGATTAGCTATTTAGCATTCTCCAAACACCTGTGTGTAAGCGTATGTGGGGAAGAAGTGTAGTTTGCCAACTGAGGCACACACAGCATTTGGATACAGTAAGTGCGTCTTTTGTATTTGAAAGATTCTTTCTATCTGATATGAAAGATAAGGGGCATATCAGTGTATGTTTAGAAAACCGTTTCACAGGCACATCTTCATATGGGGGTGAGAGGAGTCTTTTTTTATGGAGGAAGAGGAAGGAGAACAGAGGGAGGAAAGTGCTACATATAGAGACGAGAGGACGGAACTGAGCTGATGCATCATAAGCTTTGCCAGAAGATCCCGACCACAAGCATAACGGTATGGTCGTTATGTATCTTCTGGCAAATCACAAGCTGTGACAATCAAGTCATTCTCTCTCTTTCCCTTTCTCGCACTCTCAATTGAAGGCCTAATTGGCACGGAAAGTATTATCACATACAAAGCAAACAAATATAAACATTTTAAATCAATGATGACAGAAATAAATAATAACCTCCCTCTCCCCTCCCCCCTCTTCTCTCCCTCAGTGCTCAGTGAGTCTGTCAACCCGGTCAACTGTATCACTAGAACTGGGATTGCAGTGGAGTGACATCACCCTCCTACTTGAGTATACGCATCACTCAGAACCCAGTGACACAGGGGAGGCTGTAGGGATAAAAAATCAGAAGAGCTTTGAAAGAAATATCACTATTGTAAGTTAAAAGTTCAAACGCTTGGCATCATAGACTTACGGCATGCTAGCTGTCACAGATATAGACTTTGCTGTAACTTTGTCAATTCTTTCCAATGCCATTAGTAGTTACAGACATTACTGCGTGTCCTGCTGAGACCACAAATCTTCATCACAAATTACTAGGGGAACCGCCCGCCCGTGAAATATTACAAATCTGTCTGCCATCACGTTGTCATCCACGTACGATCTGTTGTCCTCTGTGACATCACTTAGTTACCAACTTTATTAATCCCCCACTTGTGGCAACCTGAGTCACCATGGAGACCCAGTGTTGCTGGACAGAGTATTAAGGTGTAAGGTGTTTTGTCTAACTTCAGCTCGCTGGTACTATCCATGCCTATAGGCAGAAGGACACCCCTGGTAATGAACTGATCCTCTGGACATCACAGCATGGTACCAGTAGAAGAGAGGCCAGAAATCACGTATATGGACCAGCCCAGTAGTGACACCAGAGTGGAGGAGGAGGAGATTGTGCTTGCAATGGAGTACCCAGCTCTGGAGAATCTACTTTTCATTCTGTCGACCCCAAATGACCAGATGATGATCCAGGTGAACTGTTACATGAGTCATATAGAATATGTATAATTCCACAACAGTTAAAGTTTTTATACTGGCAGGCGACTTAAACAGTCAGACAGCACTGCACGCTACCACTAACTCTTGTCAAATGTAGTGCACAAGTTAGGGAATAGGGCGCCATTTGGGAAGCAGTCGAAATGTGTAATGTATTGAAGTGTTGTTGTTCAGAGAATGTCTCACTACCAGATTTCCCTCTCTCCCTGAGAGAAGTTTCTCAGTTACAAATCACTCTTAATGTGGCAATGTCTGTAGGAATCCAATCACTACCACATGGTTCTGTGCTATAGGGGGCAAAGAAGCCATGAAAAATGATTACTCTATCGCTACTGGTTAACGTTTAATATACATATCAGCAGCACTATCCAATGACACTAGCGTTATTGTACTGTAGCAAAGCACAAATCACCTTTATTTGCCTAGTACATTTGCAGTCATCAGGAATTTGACCTGTGATTTTGGGTGTATTGTGGTGTATTTGTTTGTTGTAAACCTTAAAGGGAAGCAAGTTGGCTTTGGGGCTAGGAACCCTGGCTTGTGGTAGAAGATGATGAATTAACATCACAGCCAAAAGAAAATCCCTAATCGGTAAGAGACTTTCCACTGAGCCCTCATTTGGCTGTGTGTTCAGATACTTCTGGAGCTGGAGCGGCCCATCGCACGGACGCACGCGCTTACACAAACACACACCAAGAACTGCCTGGAGTGAGAGAGCTGTGGCTACCATACTGTAGTTCACACACGCACGCAAGCACACGCACATATATACACAAACATACACACTGGTGGGAACGAAGGGGAATGACAAAGCACCTGGGCCACAGTGGCATAGCTCCCTATAAATTCCATAGCTTCTTTCAGTTTTATTAGTGGTTGGAAGAAATGAAAATAAATCTGGCCTAAAGCTGGAATCTTATTTTAGAACTGATTGAATTCTGTGCAATAAGCCCGTATGACTGATTTGAACTGTCATTTTGTGTGGAGCAGACGTATTCCCTGATTCCTATGCTGTGTTAGGAAATATGTTTAATCCTAACACCGTCTGACTTGACAGTCTCTCTATATCCCCTATCCCTCAGGCTACAAGCGCTCACAGTCTCGCGTCAGAATTAGACATCCATGTTTCTCAAATGTTGAATTTCAAAATTGTTCCAAACGTCAAATTTCGAAGTGTTTAAGGTTACGTTTAGGCATTAACTCCACATTTCCAAGGTTAGGCATTAACTCTGAATGGTTAAGGAAAGGATTAAGGTTTGGGATAGGCTTTAAACCAAAATAATTTATTGCTGGATTCAAACATGCAACCTTTAGAATCAGAGGCAGAAGCTTATATCCATCTGCCATCCCATCCACAATGTACTAAACTGAAACCTACTTGAAGGTAACAGCACTCACTGTTGCCCAGGAGTGGCTGATTTCCACGTCATCTCCCGACGTCCTCAGACATGGATGGGCGTTGTCACGTCCTGACCATAGTTCTTATGTGTTTTGTTTGTTTAGTGTTGGTCAGGACGTGAGCTGGGTGGGAATTCTATGTTGTGTGTCTAGTTTGTCTGTTTCTGTGTCCAGCCTAATATGGTTCTCAATCAGAGGCAGCTGTCAATCGTTGTCCCTGATTGAGAATCATATATAGGTGGCTTGTTTTGTGTTGGGATTTTGTGGGTGGTTGTTTCCTGTGTCAATGTTGGTGCCACACGGAACTGTGACGGTTAGTTTGTTTTGTCATTTTGTATAGTGTCTTGTTTTGTGTTTATTAAATCATGGAAAATTATCACGCTGCACATTGGTCCTCAGATCCTTCTCGCCTCTCCTCGTCTGAGGAGGAGGACGACTTAGACTGCCGTTACAGAATCACCCACCAAACTCGGACCAAGCAGCGTGAGTACGGGCAGCAGCAGCAGCGGCCCACTACACAGGAATCCTGGACATGGGAGGAAATTCTGGAGGGTAAAGGACACTGGGCTCACATTTTTTTATTTTATTTATTTTACCGTTATTTTACCAGGTAAGTTGACTGAGAACACGTTCTCATTTGCAGCAACGACCTGGGGAATAGTTACAGGGGAGAGGAGGGGGATGAATGAGCCAATTGTAAACTGGGGATTATTAGGTGACCATGATGGTTTGAGGGCCAGATTGGGAATTTAGCCAGGACACCGGGGTTAACACCCCTACTCTTACGATAAGTGCCATGGGATCTTTAATGACCTCAGAGAGTCAGGACACCCGTTTAACGTCCCATTCGAAAGACGGCACCCTACACAGGGCAGTGTCCCCAATCACTGCCCTGGGGCATTGGGATCTTTGTTTAGACCAGAGGAAAGAGTGCCTCCTACTGGCCCTCCAACACCACTTCCAGCAGCATCTGGTCTCCCATCCAGGGACTGACCAGGACCAACCCTGCTTAGCTTCAGAAGCAAGCCAGCAGTGGTATGCAGGGTGGTATGACATTGGAGAATATCGCCGCTCTCGGGAAGAGATGGAGGCAGCTAAAGCCCAGGAGCGGTGGTATGAGGAGGCAGCACGGAAGCGTGGCTGGAAGCCCGTGAAGAAACCCCAAAAATGTCTTGGGGGGGGGGGGGGGGTAAAGGGTAGTGTGGCGAAGGCAGGTAGGAAACCTGCGCCCACTTCCCATGCTTACCGTGGAGAGAGGGAGTACGGGTAGACACCGTGTTATGCGGAAGAGCGCACGGTGTCTCCTGTACGTGTGCATGGCCCGGTGCGGGTTATTCCACCTCCCCGCACTAGCCGGGCTAGAGTGAGCATTGAGCCAAGTGCCATGAAGCCGGCTCAACATATCTGGCCTCCAGTACGTCTCCTCGGGCCGGTGTACATGGCACCAGTCTTACAAATGGTGTCCCCGGTTCGCCAACACAGCCCAGTGCGGGTTATTCCACCTCCCCGCACTGGACGGGCTACGGGGAGCATTCAACCAGGTAAGGTTGGGCAGGCTCGGTGCTCAAGGGAGCCAGTACGCCTGCACGGTCCGGTATATCCGGCGCCACCTTCCCGCCCCAGCCCAGTACCACCAGTGCCTACACCACGCACCAGGCTTCCTGTTCGTCTCCAGAACTCTGTTCCTCCTCCACGCACTCGCCCTGTGGTGCGTGTCTCCAGCCCGGTACCTCCAGTTCCGGCACCACGCACCAAGCCTACTGTGCGTCTCCAGAGCCCTGTACGCACTGTTCCTTCTCCCCGCACTCGCCCTGAGGTGCGTGCCCTCAGTCCGGTACCTCCAGTTCCGGCACCACGCACCAGGCCTATAGTGCGCTTTGAGAATCCAGTGTGCCCTGTTCCTGCTCCCCGCACTAGCCTTGAGGTGCGTGTCTCCAGTCCGGCACCACCAGTTCCGGCACCACGCACCAGGCCTACTGTGCGCCTCAGCAGGTCAGTCAGTCGTCTGTCCAACGCCGCCTGCACTGCGCGCCTGCCCAGCGCCATCTGAGCCATCCGTCTCCCCAGCGCTGTCTGAGCCTTCCGTCTGCCCCGCGCCGTCTGAGCCATCTGTCTGCCCCGCGCCATCTGAGCCACCCGTCTGTCCCGAGCCGTCAGAGCCGTCCGTCAGTCAGGAGCTGCCAGAGCCGCCAGCCAGTCAGGAGCTGCCAGAGCCGCCAGCCAGTCAGGAGCTGCCAGAGCCGCCAGCCAGTCATGAGCTGCCCTCCAGTCCGGAGCTGCCCCTCAGTCCGGAGTTAACCCTCAGTCCGGAGCTGCCCCTCAGTCCGGAGCTGCCCCTCAGTCTGGAGCTGCCATAAGTCCAGAGCTGCCCTTCAGTCCGGAGTTGCTTTTCGGTCTGGAGTTGCCTCTCTGTCCTGAGCTACCTCTCTGTCCTGAGCTACCTCTCTGTCCTGAGCTACCTCTCTGTCCTGAGCTACCTCTCTGTCTTGCGCTACATCTCTGTCCTGAGCTGCCTCCTCTATCTAGGGGGAACCTTTGCGAAGGTTCCTAGACCAGGGTCGGGGGCGAGGGTCGCCACTCAAAGGACGCTAAGGAGGGGGACAAAGACAGTGGTGGAGTGGTGTCCTCGTCCACCGCCGGAGCCGCCACCGCGGACAGATGCCCACCCAGACCCTCCCCTAGAGTTTTAAGGGGGTGCGTTCGGAGTCCGCACCTCAGGAGGGGGGTACTGTCACGTCCTGACCATAGTTCTTATGTGTTTTGTTTGTTTAGTGTTGGTCAGGACGTGAGCTGGGTGGGAATTCTATGTTGTGTGTCTAGTTTGTCTGTTTCTGTGTCCAGCCTAATATGGTTCTCAATCAGAGGCAGCTGTCAATCGTTGTTCCTGATTGAGAATCATATATAGGTGGCTTGTTTTGTGTTGGGATTTTGTGGGTGGTTGTTTCCTGTGTCAGTGTTGGTGCCACACGGGACTGTGACGGTTAGTTTGTTTTGTCATTTTGTATAGTGTCTTGTTTTGTGTTTTATAAATCATGGAAAATTACCACGCTGCACATTGGTCCTCAGATCCTTCTCGCCTCTCCTCGTCTGAGGAGGACGACGACTTAGACTGCCGTTACAGGCGTTTAATACTGACTTGTATCACGGATGACCTTGCTGCCCTCAGGACCATAATATGCCTTGAAAATGCCATACTGTACTGGATAGATATGTCTCTGACAGTCAGGCAGGCAGGCATGCAGGCAGACACAAACATACACACACACCTATATAAACACACTCCTTAAGCACTGTGTGTATACCAGAGGGGTTCACGGCTTGAGTCACCTCAGGTGGAACTTCAGTTACCTCAGGTGGAACTTCAGTCGATGCTGAACTGTAATTGGTTGGAATGGAGAATCCTGAACACCTACATCAGAGCATTGATGTTCCTCCTCCCACTGATACCACTGGGCGTCAATGCACTTGTCAGTAAGCTTGGAGTTCAGATATTGTACGTGTGTTTGTGTGTGTGTGTGTACACTGCTTGCCATTCCTGCCAGTATGGCATACTGTGCCTTTATGTTCTAGTCTTGACTCCTACACCCTCACACAGGTTGCGTCTGAAATGGCACACTATTCCCTATATAGCGCCCTGTGGGCTCTGGTCAAAAAGTAGTGGAGGGGAAAAGGGTGCCATATGGGCCACAGCCACACATCCTGTTCAGTAGTGCTGGCTGGTTAGTGGCTGGACCTGAAGCTATCAGACCACATTGAGATGGTTACCAGTGTTTCAGGCTGCTCTGCTGGAGAGGAATGAGGATTCTCACCCTGTGTTTACTGTAACACACACAAATAGAACATCTTACATCCATTATAATGTGGACATGAATTGTCTGTGTGTGAACGCTTTGAGTCTTGAATAATTACAATTAACAATGTGTAGTCATATTTGACATGCCTATCTATGCATCCTGTACGACCCATGTCTGCGTTGGTTGGTGTGCTGCTGCGTGCTGCTGGTGCTGGCAGATTCACAGCTAAACGTCTATTACCTTTTCAGATTCATCTACGGTCCTGCCCCTGTCATATTTAATGGCTTGTGGAGAGAGATTTTTTTTCTACTTCAGAGGAGATAATGGCACTCTGTCAGAAAGTGGAGGAGCAGGGACACATGATAGATTTAGCATGACTAGGCAGTCTGCTGCTACTCTGCTCTGCTGTGGGTTAGTTTAGTCTGTAGCATGGGTGCATTGTCCTGGCAACTGTGCTGTTCTGTCTCCGTGTACATTGACTCAAAGTATGAGTACTTCTTCTTAAACCTTTTTGGCTTTGTATGCTGGTTGATACACATTGCACAGTGTGTTTGGTTGTGTAGTGTATATTCATTTGCGTATATATACAGTACCATTCAAAAGTTTGGACACACCTACTGTACTCATTCCAGGGTTTTTCTTTATTTTGACTATTTTCTACATTGTAGAATAACCTGTCTAGGATCAGCGTGGCGCTAGCGGCACCCCCCCCCCCCCCCCCACTGAAAAACCAGTGCCGCGAAATTCAAAAAATATATTTTTTTAAAATATTTAACTTTCACACATTAAAGTCCAATACAGCTAATGAAAGACACAGATCTTGTGAATCCAGTCAACATGTCCGATTTTTAAAATGTTTTACAGGGAAGACACAATATGTAAAGATGTACATCTATTACCTAAAAACACATTAGCATAATCCACCATCTTTTATTTGTCCACCAACACCAGTAGCCATCACCAATTCGGCTAAACTAAGATATTTATAGCCCCTAACCAACAAAAAAACTCATCAGATGACAGTCTG
Organism: Salvelinus fontinalis; assembly: GCF_029448725.1. Lineage (NCBI taxonomy): Eukaryota > Metazoa > Chordata > Actinopteri > Salmoniformes > Salmonidae > Salvelinus > Salvelinus fontinalis. Next base: position 25,907,224 of record NC_074694.1, read on the forward strand.
ATAACATATTTATGGTATGGGATAGGTTTTGTTAGAAAAAAGTGCATATTTCAGGTAGATGGCATAGGTTACAATTGCACCCACCGTCACAAATGGAATAGAAAAACTACATTGAGCAACGTGTTTACCTACTTACTAATCATCAAACATTTCGTAAAAATACACAGCATACACGAATCGAAAGACACAGATCCTGTGAATACAGACAATATTTCAGATTTTCTAAGTGTCTTACAGCGAAAACACAATAAATCGTTATATTAGCATAGCACATAGCACATAGCAGCCCAGCATTGATTCTAGCCAAAGTGAGCGATAACGTCAACATCGCAAAAATATATTAATTTTTTCACTAACCTTCTCAGAATTCTTCAGATGACACTCCTGTAACATCACATTACACAATGCATATAGAGTTTGATCGAAAACGTTTATATTTAGCCACCAAAATCATGGTTAGACAATGTGAAATGTAACTCAGCTGGTCAGAATATGTCCTTGCGCCACTTAGACAGTGATCTACTCTTATACATAAATACTCATAAACGTGACTAAAAAATATAGGGTGGACAGGGATTGATAGACAATTTAATTCTTAATACAATTGCGGAATTACATTTTTTAATTTATCCTTACTTTTCAATACAGTTTGCGCCAAGCGAAGCTACGTCAAAAAACATGGCGTCCTAAGCCACTAAAATGTTTCGACAGAAACACGATTTATCATAATAAAAATGTCCTACCTTGAGCTGTTCTTCCATCAGTATCTTGGGCAAAGGATCCTTTCTTGGGAGTAAGCGTCTTTTGGTGGAAAGCTGTCCTCTTGCCATGTGGAAATGCCAACTGCGTTCGGGATGAACTGAAAAGCGTGCCCAACTATTCACATCGTTTCAAAAATAAATGTCCCAAAATCGCACTAAACGGATATAAATTGCTATAAAACGCTTTAAATTAACTACCTTATGATGTTTTTAACTCCTATAACGAGTGAAAAGATGACCGGAGAAATATAACAGGCTAAACTAACGCTTGGAACAGGTGCGGGCCGGTGTCCTCTAGGCGCATGACGCAGCTCCAAAAGAATGACTAGCCTCAGGGTTTTTTCATTTGTAGTGCCTGTGAACGCGCAATCGACCCCATTGGAATCGTCATCACCTAAAGGCATCCAGGGGAAGACGTAAGAAGTGTCCGTATAGTCATAGCAATGACAGTGCCCTTTTAACTGACTTCAGAACAGTGGCCAACATTTCTCAAATCTGACTCCATGTCAGGGAAATTGCTGTAGAATGGGCTCTGTTCCACTTAGAGACAAAATTTCAACTCCTATAGAAACTATAGACTGTTTTCTATCCAATAATAATAATAATATGCATATTGTACGATCAAGGATTTTGTGGGAAGCCGTTTCAAAAATTACCCAATTAGCATAAATAGTCTAAACAGCGCCCCCATCCCCAACAGGATAATAGTGAAGACATCAAAACTATGAAATAAAATAAGGAATCATGTAGTAACCAAAATGGTGTTAAATAATTCACAACATATTTCATATTTTAGATTCTTTAAAGTAGCTAAAGTTACTTTGATGACAGCTTTGCACACTCTTGGCATTCTCTCAACTGGAATGCTTTTCCAAGAGTCTTGAAGGAGTTCCCACATATGCTGAGCACTTGCTGCCTGCTTTTCCTTCACTCTGCGGTCCAACTCATCACAAACCATCTCAATTGGGTTGAGGTTGGGTGATTGTGCAGGCCAGGTCATCTGATGCAGCACTCCGTCCCTCTCCTTGTTGTTCAAATAGCCCTTACACAGCCTGGAGGTGTGTTGGGTCATTGTCCTGTTGAAAAACAAATGATAGTCCCACTAAGCGCAAACCGGATGGGATGGCGTATCACTGCAGAATGCTGTGGTAGCCATGCTAATTAAGTGTGCTTTGAATTCTAAATAAATCACTGACAGTGTCACCAGCAAAGCACCCCCACACATCACACCTCCTCCTCCATGCTTCACTGTAGGAACCACACATGTGGAGATCATCTGTTCACCTACTCTGCGTCTCACAAAGACACAGCGGTTGGAACCAAAGTCAAAATGTGTGATTTTATCAGACCAAAGGACAGATTTGCACCAGTATAATTGCTTGTGTTTCTTGGGCCAAGCAAGTCTTTTACCAAGTAGGGCTATCTTCTGTACACCAACCCTACCTTGTCCCAACACAACTGATTGGCTCAAACGCATTAAGAAGGAAAGTAAATCCACAAAAACTTTTTTGGTTACTACATGATTCCAAATGTGTTATTTTGTAGTTTTGATGTCTTCACTATTATTCTACAATGTAGAAAATAGTACAAATTAAGAAAAACCCTTGAATGAGTAGGTGTGTCCAAACTTTTGACTGGTGCTGTATACACAGACTTGTCCACCATGCACTGTAAAATCGTTCAGTCATATGTGAGGATTGAGAGAGAGAGTTTGTGTTTTTGAGTCTTTATGGAAAGCCATTCAGGGAGAGGCAGGAAGAAATAAATGCGTTGAAAAGTGGAGAGATAAATAACTGAAAGAGATTTAAACAGTGTGTTAGGGGCCTTGGGTCTGAGATGGAGACAGGCAGGTATGTGTATCTCTCAAGCACTAATTAAAAAGTATTAACCTCAGCAAACAAACACCAAATCAAAAATGTCCATCACAAAAGACGTGACTTTAAGAGAGAGAGAGTGAGCTCAAGCTTGTGCGTTTACTTGTGTGTGTGCGTGTGTTTCAGCAGAGTTAGGAGGGATGAGGGATAAAGGTGTGTGGATGTGGATTGTATCTGTTGACATGTCATTACCTGAGCCAGGCAAGTGAGTAAAGCCTGAGTCAGGAGAAATCCCTGTCCCTTCACTGGAGTGTCATACTGTAAGGGATACAGATAGACTGACACAATGTCAGTCCAAACTGAGTTAAAATTGATGAGCAATCATTTCTCTTGAATTTATTTGTCATGCTTTTTGGGGGGGTCTTCCCTTCCCCCCGCACTGAATGCAGTTATTTCCCCTCCCACACTCCATTACGGTTGTTGACTACATTCTCAATTACACGTGCTGTACTTCAAAGCTCTTTCCTGAGCCCTGTCCAACAGGCCTGTGGAACAACAAATCAGTTGTGCTGGCTAACTCTTCTGTGTCACTATGTATCACTCCTCTTGGATACCTTCCATCATATCTGCTGTCCATCATTCTAATGACCTGTGGGTGGCTTATTGGTTGCAGTTGTGTGGTTCCAACACTAGCACATCTTTTTTCACAAGCCATAAGCGGAGAGTTCACAATCTCAAACAATGCCAGTAGCAGTTTTTACAACTTTACAATACTTGTGCATACATGAACTTGGACAAGCAGTCCTTTTTTTCTTCCTCTTTGCAATACTTGTGAATACATCAACTTAGTAGTTTTAGTAAAATGGTTGTATAGTGTAATTTAGACATCCAAGTGTCTAACCTTGTCTAGCCTGAGAGAAATCTGACATAGCTAACTCTAAACCCAAGAACAAACCCACATATACTGTCTCGGCTAATCAGTACATTGTTGGCGAGAGGAAAAAAGAGAAAGTGAGGGAAGAAAAAAGAGAGAGAGTGTGTAGTGTCTGTGTGTGAGAGAGAGAGAGAGAGAGAGCGAGGTGGGAAGCCCAGAGCCCTTGATCCCCCGGGGCTCTGTAGAGCCTATTTGCCTAATTCGGGCAGTAGAGGTACGTGTGCGGGCTGTAGAGGTACGTGTGCGGGCAGTAGAGGTACGTGTGCGGGCAGTAGAGGTACGTGTGCGGGCAGTAGAGGTACGTGTGCGGGCTGTAGAGGTACGTGTGCGGGCAGTAGAGGTACGTGTGCGGGCCGTAGAGGTACGTGTGCGGGGGGGTAGAGGTACGTGTGCGGGCGGTAGAGGTACGTGTGCGGGCGGTAGAGGTACGTGTGCGGGCGGTAGAGGTACGTGTGCGGGCGGTAGAGGTACGTGTGCGGGCCGTAGAGGTACGTGTGCGGGCGGTAGAGATACGTGTGCGGGCGGTAGAGATACGTGTGCGGGCGGTAGAGTTACGTGTGCGGGCCGTAGAGGTACGTGTGCGGGCCGTAGAGGTACGTGTGCGGGCCGTAGAGGTACGTGTGCGGGCCGTAGAGGTACGTGTGCGGGCGGTAGAGGTACGTGTGCGGGCGGTAGAGGTACGTGTGCGGGCGGTAGAGGTACGTGTGCGGGCCGTAGAGGTACGTGTGCGGGCGGTAGAGGTACGTGTGCGGGCGGTAGAGTTACGTGTGCGGGCGGCAGTAGAGTTACGTGTGCGGGCGGCAGTAGAGGTATGTGTGCGGGCGGCAGTAGAGGTACGTGTGCGGGCGGCAGTAGAGGTACGTGTGCGGGCGGCAGTAGAGGTACGTGTGCGGGCGGCAGTAGAGGTACATGTGGTAGAGGTACGTGTGCGGGCGGTAGAGGTACGTGTGCGAGCAGTAGAGGTACGTGTGCGTGCGGTAGAGATACGTGTGCGGGCTGTAGAGGTACGTGTGCGGGCTGTAGAGGTACGTGTGCGGGGGGGTAGAGGTACGTGTGCGGGCGGCAGTAGAGGTACGTGTGCGGGGGGGTAGAGGTACGTGTGCGGGCGGTAGAGGTACGTGTGCGGGCGGTAGAGGTACGTGTGCGGGGGGGTAGAGGTACGTGTGCGGGCGGTAGAGGTACGTGTGCGGGCGGTAGAGGTACGTGTGCGGGCGGTAGAGGTACGTGTGCGGGGCGGTAGAGGTACGTGTGCGGGCGGTAGAGGTACGTGTGCGGGCGGTAGAGGTACGTGTGCGGGCGGTAGAGGTACGTGTGCGGGCAGTAGAGGTACGTGTGCGGGCGGTAGAGGTACGTGTGCGGGCGGTAGAGGTACGTGTGCGGGCCGTAGAGGTACGTGTGCGGGCGGTAGAGGTACGTGTGCGGGCGGTAGAGGTACGTGTGCGGGCGGTAGAGGTACGTGTGCGGGCGGTAAAGGTACGTGTGCGGGCGGTAGAGGTACGTGTGTGTGGAAAACTGCCGCCTTCATCCCCAGAAAGCCTCGCATTAAGGGCTGGTCAGGGCAGGCTGAGACTGAGCTGGCTGAGAAAAGCTAGGCTGTGGTTAGCGTTGGGTAGACCAGTGTGCTGGGTAGAGCTGGGCTGGCTTCCACAGGCAGGTGCAGCAGCGTTCCACTTTACCTTAATTGACATCCGGAAGAAGAAAATACTCCTCGCTGAGGTTCCTTTAGCTCTTATGCTAGGGATATTCACGCTCTGCTCTCTTTCTCCTTCTCCTACCTTGCTCTCGCTCTCTTTTCCTTCTCCCTCTCTCTATTTGTCTCTCTCTTTGTCTCTCTCTCATTCTCTCTCTCTCGTTCTCTCTCTCTCTATTTCTCTTCCACCCTTTTCTTCTCCTCCTCTAGCTCTCTCTGTGTGGAGGAGAGTTGAGGAAAGCTAGGTCTTCTGACAGCTCATCACCATGGCTCCTTCTGTTCTAGGCGTCACACTCCCTGTTTCTCACCCAATCTTTTCATACTGCACATCCACGATCGAGTCAATTTGAGCACTGGATATGGGATAAGTGCATTGTCTTACGTCAGATGGCATCACTCCTACACAGCGCACAGCCCACAACCGATCTGTCTTGTAGGATGTGGGAATCATTCCAATTTAAATATTCCCGAGCATCTGCCATTCAAAAATGAAAACACAGTTCCTAATTTATGATATCACTGCACTCTTGTATGACTCGCCATATATAGGCAGAATAACAAGCTAAATTATTACAAACGTTATGACAGTGATATAATAGTTTAGGAACATTCACTGTCTTCTTGGTAAGCAACTCCAGTGTAGATTTGGCCTTCTATTATTGTCCTGGTGAAAGGTGAATTCATTTCCCAGTGTCTGTTGGAAAGCAGACTGAATAAGGTTTCCTCTAGGGTTTTGCCTGTGCTTAGCTCCATTCCTTTTATTTTTATCCTGAAAAACTCCCCAGTCCATAACGATTGCAAGCATACCCATAACATGATACTGCCACCACTATGCTTGAAAATATGGAGAGTGGTACTCAGTAATGTGTTGTATTAGATTTTCCCCAAACATAAGACTGTATTCAGGACAAAAAGTGAATTGCTTTGCCTCAGTCTTTGCAGTATTACTTTACCATATTGTTGCAAACAGAATGCATGTTTTGGAATAGGTTAGTATTGTGGAGAACTGCAATGTTGTTGATCCATCTTCAGTTTTCTCCTATCACAGTCATTAAACTCTTTAACTGTTTTAAAGTCTCCATTGGCCTCATGGTGAAACCCTTGAGCTGTTTCCTTCCTCTCCGGCAACTGAGTTAGGAAAGATGCCTGTATCTTTGTAGTAACTGGGTGTATTGATATACCATCCAAAGTATAATTAATAACTTCACCATGCTCAAAGGGATATTCAGTTATTTTATTTTTACCCATCTACCAATAGGTGGCCTTCTTGGTCTTTGTGGTTGAATCTGTAATGCTCGACTGAGGGGCCTTACAGATAATTGTATGTGCTGGGTGCAGAGATGAAGTAATCATTCAAAAATCATGATAAACACTATTATTGCACACAGAGTGGGTCCATGCAACTTATGATGTGACTTGTTAAGCAAAGGTTTACACCTGAACTTATTTAGGCTTGTCATAATAAAGGGGTTGAATGCTTATTGACTCAATTTGTAAATATTTAGAAAAACATCATTCAACTTTGATATTATGGGGTATTGACAAAACATCTCAATTGAATCAATTGAAAATTCAGGCTGTAACACAACAAAATGTGGAGAAAGTCAAGGGGTGTGTAAAGGTACTGTATCCCAATACCCTTTGCAAGATACGATACAGACTAGTGCAGGCGGAATCAATGTGCTGTCTGACGTAAGACAATGGGATAAGAGTGGCTGAAAACCCTTTTGGGAGTGTATGATTACCGTGATGGTATGGTAACCCATTGTGTAACCTAACCTAGCATCCTGAGGGGCATTTCTTTCCGGTCCTGATGAGAAAAATAAAACTCTTTTACAATGTTGAACCAATCCAGTAAAAGTGGAGGAGGAGTTAAGATGGAGTGTCCCCTTGTTAACGTCCAAAAGAGGAAGTCACGTCACAGGCTCTCTTTCCATTTCCCCTGAAAATTAGATGCGTCCTTTCACTACCGCCCCGCTGAGGGTGGGCTTTTGGCTAGTCTCATGTTGCCTCACTTCCAAAGTCTCTTATTTAGAAATCAGGGGATCTAGGTTGAACTTTAGCCTCAGCCTAGTGCAGAGAGAGGATATTACTTCAGAACATTCAGGCATAGGCAGTTTGTGCTTTCATTTCTCAGTAAGTTGCCTTCAAAGCAGATATACCAAATCACCATTATCATCAAAGGCTATATAACTGGTACAACAAAATCAGTCGCAAATCACCATTATCATCAAAGGCTATATAACTGGTACAACACAATCAGTTGCAAAGGCATATTGGTTTCACGTAAAAGGTTTTCCACAGGCCACAATTATTATATGTTGAACTGGTTGGAACATATTACGTAGCAGCAGCAGAGCGTGAAAGCCTAATTAATTTAATATATTTTCCCAATTTTTGACAGTGGAAATAAAGTAAAGTAGTAAAAGCGAAGCAGTTCCTGAATAGATTTTTTTGTTACTAGTATCAAAGATCACACATATTGGGTAGCTATATCTCCTCCATCTCTTCATTCATTTCAATAATTCATGAATTTGACTGAATCTTTTCAGGGGAAAGAGCTTTTCAATTAAGGACGGGGTGCTGAGGAATGGTATATCCACATTGATATGTAAAGTGGCCCTAGAACAATGTCTACAATGGTACATCATCTCCATTTCAACTTGAAACAGACGCTTCACATGGTCTGAGTGTGCATTTTCACAGACATCAAGGACACAGCCAGACAGAGAGATTGAGAGGGGGGTGGGAGAATGAAAGCGCGCGCGCGCGAGAGAGAGAGAAAGGCATGGAAATGGACAAATGAAAAGATAAAGAGATGTGCTTGGAGCGGAGGGATGGATAGACGAGAGAGAGAGAGAGAAAAGGAGAAGTAGTTAGATGTAGAGTAGAGCGTTATGTGATGTTGAGAGGCTTGCCCTGAGTGTGGGCAGTGATAGGCAGCATTGATGGGGGATGGATGTAGTTAGTAGCTAGTAGAGCTACAGTTACAGCTGGCTCACCCATGGTTGTGTCCCAAATGTCACCGTAGTACACTATGGGCCCTGGTCAAAAGTAGTGCACTATATAGGGAATAGGGGGCCATTTAGGACATACCCTATGATTCCCTTTCCTTTTCCCTGTGGATGAAAAGACTCTGGAGAATACAGCTGCATCTCTACGTGACGTTGCCTCCCATGTTTCCTCCCATGCTGCTCCCTGTGCCCACTAATTAAGTGCGCTCGGGTGATTAGTGAATCAAAAGTATTTTGATGAGTTGGGTTTTCCATTTTATTTAATCATGCATTCTTTTGTTCAGAGTCTGTTGCGCATATGTTTTGTGTGTGGTAGAAAAATAGGCAACAGTGTGATAATGCTGTATGTTTGTGCAGTTTGGTGTTAGGGTATTTGTGTTTGTGGTAGTGCAGGTGTGTTGCGTGGGTGGGTTGGCTTCCTGCTGTGTTGTGTTGTGTTGTGTAAAGCCTTTGTGTTTTAAGTCTGGTATTTTCATCCAGATTTCAGTTAAAAGATTTCTCTAATTTATTTATATTTTTTATTTCAGTTGTAAACCCGTCTCTTTCAGGGAAGTAGAAAGGAAATTGAATCATTAAGTATTACTGGATCCACATTCTTTATTTCTTTCAAATTACTTTTTAAACAGAGGCTTTGAATTGGTAAAAACAATTACATATACCGCACATATATAGTCAGTGGAATAATAGCCTATATAATGAACATCATCATCTCCCTCCATTTTCCCTGTCTGATTTAAATAACGGTTTTTCAACATCGATTAAGCTGCACATTTTCATGGAATTAGGAGGAATGTGCCAAGAAATAGCTTTGCCAGCCATGCAGAAATAGCTTTTCTTTGAATCTGAAAATAATGTCCTTCAGGGAATTGTGTGTGTGTGTGGGGGGGGGGGGGGGGGGGGGTCGTTCGTGTGTGTGTGTTGCCTTAAGACTGACTTCTGAAGGTCATTGCAGACTTTTACCAGAACTCTAATTAGTTTTATTTAACAAAAAACTACTGCCCAGTTTACCTCTCATGCAATTAGGAAAAAATCTGTAAAATTCTCTCTCTTATTGTTTGTAATTTGCTGTGGGCTGTGGGCACACATAGTCGTTGTCTCAAATGGCATCCTATTCCCTATATAGTGCACTACTTTTGACCAGAGTCCAATGGGCCCTGGTCAAAACTAGTTCACTTTAAAGGGACTAGTGTGCTATTTGGGATACAGATCCAGTCTTTAGAGAGAGGCATTCATAGAAAGAAATAGAAAATAATGTTCCATATTTTAGCATGACCGCGGTGACCCTCGTAGCCATGATGCGTAAACATCTTCTGTTGATTCTCTTCCTGTTTTGTAATACGGGGATGTTAGTGTTGTGAGACTTCATCTATGATATTCTTCCATTTAGTTTGGTCTTTCTATTTGATGAAATATTCGTTATATCCTAACTGTTTTAGGATAGGAATTTAAAAGGTTTATCCTCCAACAATGACTTCTAATATGATACAAATTATATTTTTGTCTAGATATAATGTGAAAAATGTGATAGTCTCTCTTCTATTAAGTCTGTTTGTTACACATTGTTGGATGTTAAACTAGATGACATATTGATGTAACTATGTACTGACACAATAACAAAGTATTAACAAATAATTAAATGGACAATATGTTGTCAAGAATGTATGTTATGAACTAAAACCAATGTGAACTATCAGACACATCTGTTATACCCTCACAGAGCTGTGTCCTTGCTCAGTAATGACTTGCCACTTACCTTTAACCCGTATATTCTCACCGTAATTGAATGTAGCTTTGTTTACCCTTAGACAGCTCAGTAGCTCAGCCTGAATAGACTGATTGCAGGGAGGAGTGCAGTGTATTGTGAACATCTATTGTATCCAAGTGTGTGTGAGTGGGAGTTGGTCAGCGATGCCTTGCCAACTACCTCTGACCCTTCTATATTCTCTCTGTAATTGAATGGAGCTTTGTTTGCATGTCAGCAATCAAGTTGTCAAGACATAACTTTCAAAATGTAGAAATACAACAGGAATGATGCCATCATATGCCATCATATGATGCAAAATGCATCAAACTGTACCAGCTTTATTTCTGCATTTTTAAAGTCATATACAGTATCTTGAAAACTTGATTGCTGTCATGAAAAACATTTTGGGACTATATCAACAATGGACTAAAGAAACTAATACCAAAAGATTGTCTTTGGATGGAATTTTCCTTTCAATCCGATATAAAATGAAGACAGCAGTGTATTGTGAACATGTATTGTGTCAGGGTGTATGTGGGTGCCTGTGTTATAGACAAGGTCGTTGAAGATTCATTGAGCGTTTAGAGTGAAGCAGGCAATGTCACACGGCGAGAATTTCAAGAAAACACACACACACACACACACACACACACACACACACACACACACACACACACACACACACACACACCCTTGTGTGAGTTAGGTTGAAGCAGAGGTGCGGAGATAGAAGTATTTCATATTGCAGACTGATAACTCTTTCGCTCATCCCCACAAGAATTGTTTAGCGAGATAATGATATGCACTCAACAGGGAGAGAGGGGTAAAAATAGGTAATTATTTCATTATTTCTGAATTAATTAAATAATATCATATCAAGAAATGGCCCTGCATAAATCCTTTCTTAAACATCCTGATGGAGACGAAAAACTGCCACTGAACACACATTCTGCATCCCCTTTCTCTGTGGGCCCTGGTCAAATGTAGTGCACTAAAGAGGCAATAGGGTGCCATTTGGGATGCACCCAGTGATCTTTGAGTATGTTATGTAAGTCTATGATTCTCATGACATTGATGTTGGTGCCTTGTTTTGTGGTTTTCTTTTCTACCTGATAATTACTTGCACCACCTGGTGTCCTGGTTCTAAATCAGTCACTGATTAGAGAATGAAAAAAAGCAGTAGAACTGGCTTTGAGGTCCAGATTTTAATTTGAGTACAATAGAGTACCTGAGAAGGGAACAGTAGAGTTCTGCTAAAAGCCTTAAGGGCTTAAGGGGAAAGAGAGAAAAAATCCTTGTCCTTTTACCTCGAGATAGAGCACTTGTTTGGGGAAATTGATGTGGCTGCTCTGTCCCTTTTCTCTCTCCTTCTCTACCTCCCTCAATCTTCTCTATCCTTCTACCCCCCTCTTTTCTACTTCTCTCTTTCCCTCAACAAGGCTGTAATCAGGACTGGGTGATGTACTGTTCCAAGCCCCCACGCCATACAATTTAAGCTGCTCTTTTCAGCCCGGCAGTCCGGCCTGCTCGCCACAATAAAATTATAGTTATTTGAAGCACCGGAGGGAAAGTAAAACAGGAAAGAGGAAGTTAAGTACTTCACAGTGAACTTATGCCAAAGGCCGACCAGGCAATCTGGATGAAACTGCTTCCTTTCCTCTCTCTCTTTCTCTCACTCTCTCTCCATGACTCTTAATGTCTTTTCAGCTCACTTGAATGCAATTCAGAGCAATTAAGACTGTGGCTATTGGAAGGATTATCAATACGCCCACTGTGGGCAATTATGACTGGCAAGGCAGAATGTTGTGGACATAATGATCTTTCTATGTTATTCCTGTTGTCAAATGGTTCCATCACTAAACAACTTGTTTACCTGTTCGTCAGTTGTTGCTTTTTTAAATGCTTGAGCAGGTCATTTGGTGCAGTGATGTGGTATTTGTGTGGAGGAGTCAACAATATGTTGGGTTTGGCAGTGATTGACAAGAATAAGAGCAGGGCAAATTTAATTCCATCAGGATGCTGAACAGCGGGACATAGGATAGCTGCAGGCCCAATACACGGTCGGACAGTAGGTCGCAGAGGCTTTGGAAATGTGAAAATGTAAATGTGTCACTTGTATGCTAACTTTGCAGTTTTCTGTACTGCATGGAATATTCACTGAGTGTACAAAATACTAAGAACACCTGCTCTTTCCATGACATAGACTGAATCCAGGTGAAAACTATGATCCCTTACAGATGTCAGTTGTTAAATCCACTTCAATCAGTGTAGATGAAGGGGAGGAGACAGGTTAAAGAAGGGTTTTTAAGCCTTGAGACAATTGAGACATAGGTTGTGTTTGTGTGCCATTGAAGGTTGAATGTGCAAGACAAAGTATTTAATGGAGTAAGTTTGTTATACTCAGTGTATTGTGTTGTGCTTGTGTATTTGTATGCTGATTTCACAAAACGAACGTCCATGTAAATAAATGGGCAATAAAGTAATGTCTCATATTGATTGTGTTTATGCACGTTTTCACAATTGAAACACCACTTTACCTCACTTTCCATTTCTCCATTTTCTCTTTCCTCCTCAGTCTTTCATCCACAAGGTCTTGGTTTTCAATTTCTCTCTTCAGTCCTCTCGCTCTTCTTTCCCTCCCCCCTTTCCCTCTTTCCATCCTGCTTAACCTTCCCTCCCTCCCTCCTTCTATTCTCCCTGCTTCGCCTCCCTATTTTCCTCCACCCTCTTTCCCTCCCTCCCCCTGGAGCCTATCTGCTGACCCTTGCTACCCTGGTAAATAGTCACACTTGGCATCCACTCAGTAAGAGGCTCTTCATCTCTGTTGAATAAGTGCAGAGGATGCATGAATTATGTATGAATTACAGCACAGAACATGAATTATGTATGAATTACAGCACAGAACATGAATTATGTATGAATTACAGCACAGAACTGGTCTTAATACGAGGCTGGGGAGCCCTTTGCTAATTCCTATAAAACATGCAGAGTGAAGAAAGCCACTGATGAGATGTTAGAGTGTGTGTGTGTTTGTGTGCGTGCATGCGCCAGGGGGCAGGATGGAAAGGAGGGCATAGGCATGTTTAGATTAACATTCAGGGTGGTGCAAAGGGACGTGAAGAAGTGTGTGTGTGTGTGTGGTTATGTTTGAAATTCTGTGCATGTGTGTGTGTCTGTTTCTGTGTGTGTCGGACACATTACCTGTAATTTATCCCATTGTTATTGGGTATTAATACACTCTCACACACACTTCTATGCTGCTCTGACCCGTTCCCCTCTCTCAGAGACACTAATGGTGATTGGCTGAATTTTAATTGCATTGATTTAGTGTGTCCTGATAACTGTACCCTGCTCTGTGACACAGCACTTCCATGTTGTCCAGACATCCAGACACTGAATATTCTCCTCAACACAGCTGAGAGTGGAACCTTTTATTTTGTAACAAAGCAACTTGGTTTTTGTTGTTGTAATTATTGGCTCTGTTGAATGGAATAAAACTCCTGGGTAATGACTATCATCATGGTGATGATAACAGGTGCTAGATAAGAGGTACAGAGGAGTGGAGACATCTAGTTTATGCATCAGTATGGTTTGGGAAAATGGTATTCTCAACGGACTTTTTTCCGTTCTTAATCCTTGCTGCCTACCGAATCTGTAATGATGTTTGTGTTCGAGTTAGCATGTTGACGTCACATGTGACAAAGTAAGAACAAGAACCAAAGTGGAGAGAAAGGCAAAGCTCACACAAGAGCTGAGTGCAGGGACTACATCTAAAACTAACACAGGAATATCAAGCAACAAGCGGTGCTTAACCTTAAGACAAATGGGCAAAAGGCTGGCAAGTAGGCTAGCGTTAAGAGTGTTGGGCCAGTCACCGAAAGGTTTCTGGTTTGAATCCCAGAGCCAACTAGGTGAAAAATGTCTATGTGCCCTTGAGCAAGGCAAGTAGACTCCTTTAAGTCACTTTGGATAAGAGCGTCTAGGAAAAGGCATAAATCCAATACCTCTCTCTCTATCCGCCCTTCTGGTCAGAGACAGAGACAAACAGTGGTGCCAGCTATCAAGACACCCACCTGCTATCTGTTGCAGGAGAAAATGAACTACTCCCACTGGCCTGGCAAAAGTCCATGAAGATGACTAAACGGCATATTTAGGCAACTCTTGAAATTTAAAAGATAATATTAATCACAAAAAAGGCGTGAAAATAAATTACTCTGCAGATGTCTTTATATTTTTGCCTCTGAGAGAATCCATAATACAATAACATCAAATGAAGGAGAATTTACATCCCTCATCTCTCAGTATTTATGAAAGGCAAACATGAAGAAAAATGTTTGAACAGCGCTGGTCTGCATGAGGTTCCAGCAGCACAGACACGTTGGAAGTGTTCCTTTCCCAACTCCCCAAATCTTAGCCAACACATTCCCCCTTTCCTCCTCTGTACATTTGGCTCTGACACTGGGGGTGAGGAGGGGGTAAGAACAGGGCAAAGGAGGTCTGTAGACTGTACTGACTCGTCAAAATGGAAACCACAGGCTCCTCAGCTGTCACTCATGCTCTACAGAGCCTGCTAGAATGTGACAGGTCCACCATGAATTAGCATCACAGCACCATGGCTCATCCAGAGGCTGCATCGGCTTAGAAGCTAGTCCACTGTTACACTCCTCCTCTACAGTATATGAATACTCTCTGAGAGAAAGTTGGAGAGAGACGGTGATGGAGATGGATAGAAAGTGGAGGAGCGAGAGATAGAAGAGAGGGGGTGTGATGGAGAAAGTGAGAGATGAGGGGATGGGGAAGGAGGGAGTAGACAGAAGAGACAGACAGATGGAGACAAATGAAGGAGGAGACGAACAATAGGCCACACCTACAGAGCGCAGACCTCTTAGTCACTGCCAGAGGGAATGAGCACAGAGACACATACTAACTGACTGAGGACTGAAGTCATCTTCACTCACCTCATTCCCACTGAAGTTTCATCCCAGCATTGGACTTCTCATAGATTAAATCTTCCCCACTAAGCACACACTCAGTCATACTAGCACACAGCTCAGACACCCATGCATACCCCACAAATCAAATAAAATTGTATTGCTCACATACACATGCTAACCATGTGTATGTGACCAATAAAATTGGATTTAATTTGATTTGAGGGGTATGCATGGGTGTCTGAGCTGTGTGCTAGTAGTTTAAACAGACAGCTCGGTACCTTCAGCTTGTCAACACTTCTTAAAAAAACAGTGATGAAGTGATGAAAGTGATGAAAGTGATGAAGTCAATCTCTTTTCCACTTTGAGCAATGAGATATTTACATGCATTTTAATGTTAGCTCTCTGTGTACATTTAAGGGCCAGTCGAGCCAATTGTAATTTTCTGTGATTCCTCTTTGTGGCACCTGACCACACGACTGAACAGTAGTCCAGGTGCAACCAAACTAGATCCTTTATGACCTGCCTGGTTGATAGTGTTGTTGAAAAAGGCGGAGAAGCTCTTTATTATGGACAGACTTCTCTCCATCTTCCCTACTGTTGTTTCTACATGTTTTGACCATGACAGTTTACAATCCAGGGTTACTCCAAGCAGTTTAGTCACCCCAGTTTGGTAAATTTCCACATTACGTATTACAATATTTAATTGGGGTTCAGAGTTTAGTGAATGAATTGTCCCAAATACAATGGTTTTAGTTTTGTAAATGTTTAAGACTAATTTATTCCTTGCCACCCATTCTGAAACTAACTGCAGCTCTTTGTTAAGTGTTGCAGTGATTTCACTCGCTGTAGTAGCGGACGTGTATAGTGTTGAGTCATCCACATAGACACACTGATTTTACTCAAGGCCAGTGGCATGCCATTAATAAAGATTGAAAAAAGTAAGGGGCCTAGACAGCTGCCCTGGGGAATTCCTGACTGTACCTGGCTTATTTTGGAGAGGCTTCCATTAAATAACACTCTCTGTGTTCTCTTTGACAGGTAACACTTCATCCACAATATAGTATTGGGTGTAAAGCCATAACACATATGTTTTTCCATCAGCAGACTATGATCGATTGTGTCAAAAGCTGTACTGAAGTCTGCAAAACAGCTCTCACAATCTATGTGAAGAGTGTGAAGGAATGTTTGTGTGGCGTCAATATGCATGTGTGTTTGTGTTTTGTGTGTGTCCGGGTGTGTCTGTTTGTGTCTGTTTGTTTGTGTGTGTGTGTGTGTGTGTCTTTTGGAGTGTCTGTGTAGTATGTGTGAGTGTGTGGTTAGAGTCCAGTGAGTATACGTTGAGCCTGTGCAAGAGAGTCAGTGCAAAAAACAAGAATAAATATGAATAAAATAAGGGGGTCAATGCGAATAGTCCAGGAAGCCATTTGATTCACTTTTTAGCAGTCTTATGGCTAGAGGGTAGAAGCCTTTTGGTCTCAGAATTGGCGCTCCGGTAACACTTGCCGTGCGGTAGCAGAGATGACAATCTATGACTTTGGTGGCTGGAGTCTTTCTAAATATTTAGGGTCTTCCTGTGACTGCCTAGTATTGAGGTCCTGGATGGCGGAAAGCTAGTCCCCAGTGTTATACTGAGCCATACGCACTATTCTCTGTAGTGCCTTGCGTTCAGATGCAGAGCTGTTGCCATACCAAGGACTGATGTAACCAGTCAGGATGCCCTCGATGGTGCAGCTGTAGAATTTTTTGAGGATCTGAGGTCCCATGCCCAATCTTTTCAGCCTTATGAGAGGGAATAGGCACTGTCGTGCCCTCTTCACGCCTGTCTTGGTGTGATTAATCAATGATAGGTCCTTAGTGATGTGGTCTGGGGCTGGGCGGTATACCGTATTTGACTATATACCGATATTGATGTACGGACCGGTTTGGGTTTTTACTTTACCTTTAATAACAGTATTTGAATGTTTGGTTTGTTAAATGTAAACTGTAAAAATAAAGAGAGTCGCATACTCCATATATAAACTCCCAGTAATTTATTGGGTAAATCACCAACGTTTCGGCATCACTGTAATGTCATGACTACTTGAACCAGGTTATGTCGACAAACAGTGCAATTAGTGCAACCAATAACAATAGTGAGGGTTGTGTCATAATGATTAAGTTAATTAAAATGAATTGAGTGAAACTGTTAAAAAACAATAGTATATGGCATATTAAATGTATTAGGCTATTGTTATCATATGCAAACATAATTGAATATTGCACAAAATATTAGCATCAACATACATTATTGTTTAATTAAATTTCACATATTTAATTGTTTCCTATTTCATACAGTGGGGCAAAAAAGTATTTAGTCAGCCACCAATTGTGCAAGTTCTCCCACTTAAAAAAATGAGATAGGCCTGTAATTTTCATCATAGGTACACTTCAACTATGACAGACAAAATGAGAAAAAAAATCCAGAAAATCACATTGTAGGGTTTTTAATTTATTTATTTGCAAATTATGGTGGAAAATAAGTATTTGGTCAATAACAAAAGTTTATCTCAATACTTTGTTATATACCCTTTGTTGGCAATGACAGAGGTCAAACGTTTTCTGTAAGTCTTCACAAGGTTTTCACACACTGTTGCTGGTATTTTGGCCCATTCCTCCATGCAGATCTCCTCTAGAGCAGTGATGTTTTGGGGCTGTTGCTGGGCAACACGGACTTTCAACTCCCTCCAAAGATTTTCTATGGGGTTGAGATCTGGAGACTGGCTAGGCCACTCCAGGACCTTGAAATGCTTCTTACGAAGCCACTCCTTCGTTGCCCGGGCGGTGTGTTTGGGATCATTGTCATGCTGAAAGACCCAGCCACGTTTCATCTTCAATGCCCTTGCTGATGGAAGGAGGTTTTCACTCAAAATCTCACGATACATGGCCCCATTCATTCTTTCCTTTACACGGATCAGTCGTCCTGGTCCCTTTGCAAAAAAACAGCCCCAAAGCATGATGTTTCCACCCCCATGCTTCACAGTAGGCATGGTGTTCTTTGGATGCAACTCAGCATTCTTTGTCCTCCAAACACGACGAGTTGAGTTTTTACCAAAAAGTTATATTTTGGTTTCATCTGACCATATGACATTCTCCCAATCTTTTTCTGGATCATCCAAATGCTCTCTAGCAAACTTTAGACGGGCCTGGACATGTACTGGCTTAAGCAGGGGGACACGTCTAGCACTGCAGGATTTGAGTCCCTGGCGGCGTAGTGCGTTACTGATGGTAGGCTTTGTTACTTTGGTCCCAGCTCTCTGCAGGTCATTCACTAGGTCCCCCCGTGTGGTTCTGGGCCTTTTGCTCACCGTTCTTGTGATCATTTTGACCCCACGGGGTGAGATCTTGCATGGAGCCCCAAATCGAGGGAGATCATCAGTGGTCTTGTATGTCTTCCATTTCCTAATAATTGCTCCCACAGTTGATTTCTTCAAACCAAGCTGCTTACCTATTGCAGATTCAGTCTTCCCAGCCTGGTGCAGGTCTACAATTTTGTTTCTGGTGTCCTTTGACAGCTCTTTGGTCTTGGCCATAGTGGAGTTTGGAGTGTGACTGTTTGAGGTTGTGGACAGGTGTATTTTATACTGACAACAAGTTCAAACAGGTGCCATTAATACAGGTAACGAGTGGAGGACAGAGGAGCCTCTTAAAGAAGAAGTTACAGGTCTGTGAGAGCCAGAAATCTTGCTTGTTTGTAGGTGACCAAATACTTATTTTCCACCATAATTTGCAAATAAATTAATAAAAAATCCTACAATGTGATTTTCTGGATAGTTTTTTCCTAATTTTGTCTGTCATAGTTGAAGTGTACCTATGATGAAAATTACAGGCCTCTCTCATCTTTTTAAGTGAGAGAACTTGCACAATTGGTGGCTGACAAAATACTTTTTTGCCCCACTGTATATATGTGACATGTAATATTTCAGTTCAACCTTAATGCATAATTAGCATCATCAACAGGGGGAACATATTAGGTGTATGCTAATAAGCTGTAGAAAGAATGTATCAATTTATTTATAAGACTTGTTCATAAAAGAGAGAATTATTGTTCATAAGAAAGGCCTGAGATCAAAGTCAATATTCAGACTACTAGGGGTCAATGTTTTTAGAGAGGATATCCAGTAAGCCTCCCTTTGTAGTAGTAGGATCTTGATGTTACCTCTTCTCCTTGGTAGAGCAACATGCTCAAAGCCTGTATATTTGAGGGAGGAGATTGGATGGTTAGCTTTTACAAAGTGAGCTGCTACTGGATAGTCAATATTCTTACACCTGATTGAGCTGCGGTGTTCAGCTATGCGTTGTTTTAATGGTCTTTTTGTTTGTCCTACGTAGGCTTTTCCACATGAACAGGTGATGAGATAAATTACTGCCTTGGTCTTGCATGAGATGATACCCCTGATAGGGATGTTTTGACTTGTATGTGGGTGTCTGAAGAAGGATGTTTTTATAGTGCTATTGCACTGTGCGCATGAGCCACATTTTTAGTTCCCATTTGGAATGGGTGTCAAGAGTGTCTGAGTGGGCTCAGGGGGCAGGTCAGATCTCACCAAGATATCTCCAATATTGCAACCATGCTTATTTATAGACCAGCAGTGGGGGTTCTTTGAAGAGATGTGCGATTTTTTTGTCTGATTGCAGAATATGCCAGTGCTTTTTCAGGATTGCTTTCATTTTCTCCGAACCCTTGGTGTACTTGGTGCAAAAGACAGTTGCGTTGTTTTTCTTCTTTGGTTGAGTTTTAATAATTCCTCTCTTAGTTTTTAAGATATTGTCATCATTGCAGCATCAAGAGTTTTGTCCTTGTAGCCTCTCATTTTGCTGTCAAAATCTGTCTGGTGGCCACAGATTCGTTTAACCCTGCATAACTGGCTATATGGTAGACCATTCTTGAGGGGAAGGGGATGCATACTATCCGCTCATAGCAAGGTATTGCGGTCTGTGGGCTTTGTGTATACTGTATGTCTGTGTGTAATGCATCATTCTCTTTGATGATCCATAAGTCCAGGTAGTTTATTTTTCTCTCATCAGTCTGCATGTTGAATTTGAGGTATTCAGAGCTCTCGTTTAGTAGAGTTTGGAATTAATTTAGTTCCTGCTGACTTCCTTCCCAGAGCACAAAGACATCATCTACGTATCTCTTCCATGGGAGGATTTTAGAAAGTAGGGGGTGTGTCTCTGTTTTGTAAAGGAGTGCTTCCTCAAATTGTCTCACATACAGGTTTGCATAGTTGGAGGAAAAGGGGGAGCCCACGGCTCCACCCCGAATTTGATGGAAAAAGTCTGACTCAAAGACAGTAGTTAAAACCTCTAACGAGTCACCCTCCCGGATCCGGGATCCTCCTCATCAAAAAAGCTGACTAGCATAGCCTAGCCTAGCGCCACAGGGATATCATATAATATAATTTCATGAAATCACAAGTCCAATACAGCAAATGAAAGATAAACATCTTGTGAATCCAGCCATCATTTCCGATTTTTAAAATGTTTTACAGCGAAAACACAATATATATTTATATTAGCTCACCACAATAGCCAAACACACAACGCCATGTTTTCACCATGTTTTCACCGCCAACATAGCTTTGGCTAGCCACGTGGAGCGCACATGTAAAAGAACTCTTAGCACATGGAACGAAAAATTCCAAAAGTCCCAATAAACGTTGAATAAACTGGTCAAACTCGGTTGAAAATCCAACTTAATGATGTTTTTCTCATATATATCCAATAAAATCCGAGCCGGAGCATTTCGTTATGTATACCTAACGCATTTCAGAAGACAATGTGCGGTTCCCGGGTGCGCAGTTGAATACTGCCAATAGAGCGGACCTGTCCCTCCAAAAGCTCTCATTCGGTCTCACATCAAGCTAGACACCCCATTCAACATTCTACTGCCTGTTGACATCTAGTGGAAGGCGTACGAAGTGCATACAGATCCATAAATATAAGCCAGGTGAATAGGCAGGCCCTGACACAGAGCCCCATTTTCAGAATTTTCACTTCCTGTTTGGAAGTTTGCTGCAAAATGAGTTCTGTTTTCCTCACAGATATAACTCAAACAGTTTTAGAAACTTCAGAGTGTTTTCTATCCAATAGTAATACTAATATGCATATTGTATAATCTAGAACAGAGTACGAGGCCGTTTAATTTGGGCACGATTTTTTCCCAAAGTGAAAACAGCGCACCCTATTAAGAAAAAGTTTATGGATAAAACCAGTTCAGTAAGTTGTAAGATGCAATCATTGGATGGAGCAAGGGTAGAGTCTCTCTGCTGAAGGAAGTGTTGCAGCGCTTGCTCTCCACATCAAAAGTGGCCAGCAGGGTGCCCTCTGGTATCTTTCCTAAGCCATCTATCAATGAGATCATGTGTCGAGTGTCTTTGACATAAAATGGGAGATTCTCAACTATCGGTTTAATGTGGTAATCCACAAACTTAGAAGTGTTGGATGTCACAGAGTCGAATGCTGCTACAATGGGCCTACCTGGAGGAGGAGACACTTGTTTGTGTAATTTAGCGTTTGTATAGAAAGTTGGTATCTTAGGAAATTTCACACATAGAAATGTTGTGATTCCAAACAGCTTTCAACTGTGGATGAGATATTATGCTTGAATTCTAGGGTAGGGTCATAATTCAGTTTGCGATAGAAGTCACCTTTATATAGTTGTCGGCGATATTCATTCACATAGTCACATTGGTTTTGTATACAAATTCCTTCTCCTTCACATTTTTTCATGATAATCGAAGGATCTGACTTTAAGTCCTTAAGAGCCATTCTCTCATCTCTACTCAGGTTATCATAGGAGTTGTGTTTCTGTTAGTCTTTCAGTAGGCCACCTACATAATTTTCAACAATCCTACACAAGGTTTCTATGGACACATTGCGTTTGGGGGGGGGGGGGGGTACGAATGAACTTTCTGCTCTAAATGTGGTTTTCTCAGAGTTCTCAGGTACCTCAGCTGGGTTAATGGCGCCATCTCCTCCATGACTCATGGTAGGACAGATAAGTCTATTGATTAGCGTGGTAGACCTATGTATACATCTCACCGAGGATGACATTTCAAGTGTAGTTTGAGTTTCACTCTTATCAAAAAACTCACTCAATCTCAGATTACGGAAAATTTTCAATTTCGAACACGCTCACTTAAAGTGACGATGTGCAGGTGTGTTCTAGTTTACTTGAAAGATCAAACTATTTTCTCTGGGTGTGCGCCAGCTCATGTTTTTTGTTTTTTATTCTGGTTTGTTAAATGTGACATGCCGTGTGTAACGTACAATTTTTATAGTTTACGTGACTAGGTGAGTCATCACTCTCCGCTCTCTCTCTCTCCATTCCGCTTTCCACACAGACCTAGCCCCGCCACCTGTAGCTCAAGGAGCGCATCTGTTGTTGCTTGACCATGAGACACTTGCGTTCAGTCTGCAGGGTCAATGCAGCACATGCAACAATGTTGATAACAACAATGTTTCAGCTTTGCTTCTTAATATAAATCCACAAGCGTTTTATAATTAACCTATTCGTTTGTGATTCATACATCTGCAAACAACTAGCTGCTAATGTTAATCGTTAGTTAGCTGGCTTGCTAGCTAGCTAATAAATGTACTGAGTCAAAGCAAATGTAGCTAGCTAATAAAACCTGATACCAGTGCTGGTGTAGGCCTAAATCAGCATGTTGTTTGTGCAACAGTATCTTCTAAATCAAAGAGGAATAGGCAAAGCTATATGAAGAAACATTTAATGTAGCCAAGATGATAGGGTCCCCTAGGAAACACTAACAATCACTTTGGTTCATACCCTGTCACAATAACTCCTCCCTGCCATTTTCATTAGTTGTCATGTCAAATAACACTGTATTCAAAGTGCCCACTGTTATTTATATTCTAACTATGGAATAAACATTATATTTATATGATTTCAACAGTTCACCAAAGTGTTTTGATTTTAATCGCAAGTCAAATCGCAATTGCAACATTTTGAAAAAAATAAGGCCTCGTTTTTTGGCCCATATCATGCAACCTTACGTTGCAGTGGGGAAATTATTTCAAATGAGTTCAGGAAATGCAGAAATTGATGGAAATGCAGGAAACTATTTTAGTTTGAAGTTGAATTGAACAGTATAAAACAATCAGAATGGAGAAAGACCCATTTAAATCACTGAATGTATGTGTTACCACTGTAGGGTCACACACTACTCATAAAGCAAATTTAGAACTTTTACATGAAACATGAAATACAAAATAATATTTTGTATAGAGTAAAGGTGATCTAGAGTTTTGTATACATCTCTGTGTGTGGAGTAAAGGTGATCTAGAGTTTTGTATGTGTCTCTGTGTGTGGAGTAAAGGTGATCTAGAGTTTTATATGTGTCTCTGTGTGTGGAGTAAAGGTGATCTAGAGTTTTATATGTGTCTCTGTGTGTGAAGTAAAGGAGATCTAGAGTTTTATATGTGTTTCTGTGTGTGGAGTAAAGGTGATCTAGAGTTTTATATGTGTCTCAGTGTGTGGAGTAAAGGTGATCTAGAGTTTTGTATGTGTCTCTGTGTGTGGAGTAAAGGTGATCTAGAGTTTTTTATGTGTCTCTGTGTGTGAAGTAAAGGTGATCTAGAGTTTTGTATGTGTCTCTGTGTGTGGAGTAAAGGTGATCTAGAGTTTTATATGTGTCTCAGTGTGTGGAGTAAAGGTAATCTAGAGTTTTGTATGTGTTTCTGTGTGTGGAGTAAAGGTGATCTAGAGTTTTGTATGTGTTTCTGTGTGTGGAGTAAAGGTGATCTAGAGGTTTTTCCCCTCTAGTTGCACATATGACATGCTAGTAGAAATGATGTAAAAATAGATTTCAGTTTTCCTGCTTTAAAATGTCCGGCCACTAGGAGCGGCGCCGCTGGATAAGCATTTTCTTGTTTGCTTATGGTCTTATACAGCTCGTTGAGTGCGGTCTTAGTGTCAGCATCGGTTTGTGGTAAATAGACAGCTACTAAGAATATAGATTAAAACATTCTTGGTAAATAGTGTGGTCTACAACTTATCATTAGGTACTCAAACTCAGGTGAGCAAAACCTTGAGTCTTCTTTAATATTAGCACCAGTTGTTGTTGACAAAGAGAAACACACTATCCTCCTGATCTTACCGAAGTACGCTGTTCTGTCTTGCTTATGCACAGAAAATCCTCTAACTGTATATTATCCACGTCCTTGTTCAGCCACGACTTGGTGAATCATAGGATATTCGTTTTTAATGTCCCGTTGAGAGGATAGTCTCGAACGGAGCTCATCCAGTTTATTCTCCAGGGATTGCATATTCACCAGTAGAACATATGGTAAAGGCGAATCATCCGGCTCTTCAACCTCTGTAACGGTGTCTCCTCTTTATGTGAATGACAGGGATTTGCATCCCGCAAAGGCGGAGGTGTTGCTAACATTTACGATAGCAAATTTCAATTTACAAAAAAAAAAATGACGTTTTCGTCTTTTGAGCTTCTAGTCATGAAATCTATGCAGCCTACTCAATCACTTTTTATAGCTACTGTTTACAGGCCTCCTGGGCCATATACAGCGTTCCTCTCTGAGTTCCCTGAATTCCTATCAGACCTTGTAGTCATAGCAGATCATATTCTAATTTTTGGTGATTTTAATATTCATATGGAGAAGTCCACAGACCCACTCCAAAAGTCTTTCGGAGCCATCATCGACTCAGTGGGTTTTGTCCAACATGTTTCTGGACCTACTCACTGCCACAGTCATACTATGGACCTAGTTTTGTCCCATGGAATAAATGTTGTAGATCTGAATGTTTTTCCACATAATCCTGGACTATCGGACCACCATTTTATTACGTTTGCAATCGCAACAAATAATCTGCTCAGACCCCAACCAAGGAGCATCAAAAGTCGTGCTATAAATTCTCAGACAACACACAAATTCCTTGATGCCCTTCCAGACTCCTTCTGCCTACCCAAGGACGTCAGAGGACAAAAATCAGTTAACCACCTAACTGAGGAACTCCATTTAACCTTCCCTAGATGCAGTTGCACCCCTAAAAACGAAAAACATTTGTCATAAGAAACTAGCTCCCTGGTATACAGAAAATACCCGAGCTCTGAAGCAAGCTTCCAGAAAATTGGAACGGAAATGGCGCCACACCAAACTGGAAGTCTTCCGACTAGCTTGGAAAGACAGTACCGTGCAGTACCGAAGAGCCCTCACTGCTGCTCGATCATCCTACTTTTCCAACTTAATTGAGGAAAATAAGAACAATCCAAAATTTATTTTTGATACTGTTGCAAAGCTAACTAAAAAGCAGCATTCACCAAGAGAGGATGGCTTTCACTTCAGCAGTAATAAATTCATGAACTTCTTTGAGGAAAAGATCATGACCATTAGAAAGTAAATTACGGACTCCTCTTTGAATCTGCGTATTCCTCCAGGGCTTAGCTGTCCTGGATCTGCACAGCTCTCTATCCACCGGATGTGTACCAAACTCACTAAAAGTGGCAGTAATAAAGCCTCTCTTGAAAAAGCCAAACCTTGACCCGGAAAATATAAAAAACTATCGGCCTATATCGAATCTTCCATTCCTCTCAAAAATTTTAGAAAAAGCTGTTGCGCAGCAACTCACTGCCTTCCTGAAGACAAACAATGTATACGAAATGCTTCAGTCTGGTTTTAGACCCCATCATAGCACTGAGACTGCACTTGTGAAGGTGGTAAATGACCTTTTAATGGCGTCAGACCGAGACTCTGCATCTGTCCTCGTGCTACTAGACCTTAGTGCTGCCTTTGACACCATCGATCACCACATTCTTTTGGAGAGACTGGAAACCCAAATTAGTCTACACGGACAAGTTCTGGCCTGGTTTAGATCTTACCTGTCGGAAAGATATCAGTTTGTCTCTGTGAATGGTTTGTCCTCTGACAAATCAACTGTACATTTCGGTGTTCCTCAAGGTTCCGTTTTAGGACCACTATTGTTTTCACTATATATTTTACCTCTTGGGGATGTTATTCGAAAACATAATGTTAACTTTCACTGCTATGCGGATGACACACAGCTGTACATTTCAATGAAACATGGTGAAGCCCCAAAATTGCCCTCGCTAGAAGCCTGTGTTTCAGACATAAGGAAGTGGATGCCTCAAAACTTTCTACTTTTTAACTCGGACAAAACAGAGATGCTTGTTCTAGGTCCCAAGAAACAAAGAGATCTTCTGTTAAATTAATCTGACAATTAATCTTGATGGTTGTAAAGTCGTCTCAAATAAAACTGTGAAGGACCTCGGCGTTACTCTTGTCCCTGATCTCTCTTTTGACGAACATATCAAGACTGTTTCAAGGACAGCTTTTTTCCATCTGCGTAACATTGCAAAAATCAGAAATTTTCTGTCCAAAAATGATGCTGAAAAATTTATCCATGCATTTGTTACTTCTAGGTTAGACTACTGCAATGCTCTACTTTCCGGGTACCCGGATAAAGCACTAAATAAACTTCAGTTAGTGCTAAATACGGCTGCTAGAATCCTGACTAGAACCAAGAAATTTGATCATATTACTCCAGTGCTAGCTTCCCTACACTGGTTTCCTGTTAAGGCAAGGGCTGATTTCAAGATTTTACTGTTAACCTATAAAGCGTTACATGGGCTTGCTCCTACCTATCTTTCCGAGTTGGTCCTGCCGTACATACCTATACGTACGCTACGGTCACAAGACGCAAGCCTCCTAATTGTCCCTAGAATTTCTAAGCAAACAGCGGGAGGCAGGGCTTTCTCCTATAGATCTCCATTTTTATGGAACGGTCTGCCTACCCATGTGAGAGACGCAGACTCGGTCTCAACCTTTAAGTCTTTACTGAAGACTTATCTCTTCAGTAGGTCATATGATTGAGTGTAGTCTGGCCCAGGAGTGTGAAGGTGAACGGAAAGGCTCTGGAGCAACGAACCGCCCTTGCTGTCTCTGCCTGGCCGGTTCCCCTCTCTCCAGTGGGATTCTCTGCCTCTAACCCTATTACAGGGGCTGAGTCACTGGCTTACTGGTGCTCTTTCATGCCGTCCCTAGGAGGGGTGTGTCACTTGAGTGGGTTGAGTTACTGACGTGATCTTCCTGTCTGGGTTGGCGCCCCCCCTTGGTTTGTGCTGTGGTGGAGAACTTTGTGGGCTATACTCGGCCTTGTCTCAGGATTGTAAGTTGGTGGTTGAAGATATCCATCTAGTGGTGCGGGGGCTGTGCTTTGGCAAAGTGGGTGGGGTTATATCCTTCCTGTTTGGCCCTGTCCGGGGGTATCTTCTGATGGGGCCACAGTGTTGGTTATACCTGGAGTACTTCTCCTGTCTTATCCAGTGTCCTGTGTGAATTTAAGTATGCTCTCTCTAATTCTCTCGTTCTCTCTTTCATTCTCTCTCTCTGAGAACCTGAGCCCTAGGACCATACGTCACGGCAAACCGGGCATGATGACTCCTTGTTGTCCCCAGTCCACCTGGCCTTGCTGCTGTTCCAGTTTCAACTGCTCTGCCTGCGGTTATGGAACCCCTACCTGTCCCAGACCTGCTGCTTTCAACTCTTAATGATCGGCTATGAAAAGCCAACTGACTTTTATTCCTGATTATTATTTGACCATGCTTGTCATTTATGAACATTTTGAAAATCTTGGCTCTCTCTAATTCTCTCCTTCTCTCTTTCTTTCTCTCTCTCGGAGGACCTGAGCCCTAGGACCATACGTCAGGACTACCGGGCATGATGACTCCTTGCTGTCCCCAGTCCACCTGGCCTTGCTGCTATTCCAGTTTCAACTGTTCTGCCTGCGGTTATGGAACCGCCACCTGTCCCAGACCTGCTGTTTTCAACTCTTAATGATCGGCTATGAAAAGCCAACTGAAAATTATTCATGATTATTATTTGACCATGCTTGTCACTTATGAACATTTTGAACATCTTGGCATATTTCTGTTATAATCTCCACCCGGCACAGCCAGAAGAGGACTGGCCACCCCTCATAGCCTGGTTCCTCTCTAGGTTTCTTCCTAGGTTTTGGCCTTTCTAGGGAGTTTTTCCTAGCCACCGTGCTTCTACACCTGCATTGCTTGCTGTTTGGGGTTTTAGGCTGGGTTTCTGTACAGCACTTCGAGATATTAGCTGATGTACGAAGGGCTATATAAAATAAACTTGATTGATTGATTGATTTGGGCCTGGCCGGGAGGAGCAGTATATCCTTCGCGTCCGACTCATTAAAGTAAAAATCCTCGTCCAGTTTGAGGTAGGTAATCTTTGTTCTGATGTCCAGAAGCTCCTTTCGGTCATTAGAAATTATTGTGGAAACATTATGTACCAAAAAAGTAAAAAACGGATCAAAAATAAATAAAGAATAGCACAATTGGTCAGGAGCCCGTAAATCAGCGGCCTTCTCTTTCGACGCCATTCTCATGTGAGTGGTAATCACTGCGACTGTTGGCTCTGATAGGTGAGCAGAAGGAATGACAGGTACCCCCCCCCCCCCCCCCCAACATCTCAAGTCCCCTCCTCCCCAGGCTTCCAAGCCTTTCACTCCCCACTTCTTCCTGCCTCTCTGCTGATGGACTCCCACTCCACACAGCCATCTGTGATGTGAGCTGTATACAGATGATCTATGCATTACACTGGAACACTGTGGGCTGGCTTCCCTGACAGATTAAGCCTAGTCCTGGACTAAAAAAATCACTTTAAATGGAATCTCCAGTGAGCATGGTTTTTAGTCCATCACTTGGCTTAATCTGTGTCCGGGGGCCCGCCCCATATGTCTATTCATGTGTTGGAGATAGCATACAGTTCTTTAACATGGAGCTGTATATTAAGTGATGGAGATAGCATACAGTTCTTTAACATGGAGCTGTAAATTAAGTGAATAGATGGATGGGTGAAAGGATGGACGGAGGAGTTCTATGGGACCAATGCTTCTCTTTTTCTCTCCAGCCCTTCTCTTCAGCATGCTGTATTCCAGTTTTGCTTTATGGGCTTCTACATCAGAGCTACTATACTTCTATTACCGTGACATGAAACATAATGATCCGCTTCAATTAAATGTTTGCCCTTCACTCAAGACATGAAATACTGTACTGTACTGTGGCCTATGGTAACATTCATGAGAGCCCCTTACAGTGGAGCAGAGTGTTGGTACTTCAATCTGGTGGTGTCGGAAGTATATTTATGTTACAAAATACTTTCTATTGTTTATGACACATTTTCAGTTTAATGCTGAGTGTCACGCCTGCTCCCACTCTCCACCCCGGCCCCAGGCTGCCCAGCACTATGCACTCCTTCCCCCATCATTACGCACACCTGCTCCCCTCGTCATGCTCATTGCACTCACCTGGACTCAATCACCTGTGTTATTTTCTCACCTTTATATGACTGTTCCCCAGCTCTGTTCCCCACTTTAGCATTAATTGTTGTATGTCGTTGTGTTACCCGGTTCTGACGCTGTTCCTGTCCTGTTCCTTGTCTATGCTATATTAAATGTTCACTATCCGTACCTGTTTCTCTACTCCAGCGTCGGTCCTCACAGAATGCTGAAGCCATCAAATGAAGCCTCAGGGAGTGCTGGACTTTCGGTTGTTGGTGATGTCGGGTCCGGGGGGCGCTGCCGATGGAACCGGGGGTGCCTTAGCCGGCTCGTCGGGCTTCCACGCCCTAGCCGGCTCGAGAGGTTTCCTTTCCCCGGTTGGCTCGGCAGGCGCCCATCCCACGTCAGGCCTCAGCCGGATCGTCAGGGTTTTACGCCTCTGCCAGCTCACCAGGCTCTCATGTCCCAGCGGGATCATCAGGCTTCACGCCTCAAACAGATCGTCAGGATCCCACGCCTCAGCCGGTTTGCCAGGTTCCCATGCCATTGGCAGTACTTTGGGCTTCTACGCCCCCAGCCAGCTTGTCCAGCGTCCATGCCTCGGCCGGCCCATCAGGCTCGCTCAGGTGGAACGCCGAGTGGCACCCCTAGAGGGTGGGAGGTACTGTCACGCCAGCTCCCGCTCTCTCTCCCCGGTGCTCGAGAGCGTCAGGCTGCCCAGCACTACGCACTCCTGCCACAATCATTACGCACACCTGTTTCCCTCGTCCCGCGCATCAGCGATTCATTGGACTCACCTGGACTCAATCACCTGCTTTCATTACCTCCCCTATATCTGTCTGTTCCCCAGCTCTGTTCCCTGCTTCTGCATTAATTGTCATTTATCATTTTGTTACACAGTTCTGACTCTGTTCCTGTCCTGTTCCATGTCTGTGCTATATTAACCTTTTACGGGGGCAGCCCGACACCGGTACACTTATGACAACATCCAGCTCAAAGTGCACGGTGCGAAATTCAAAATCTATTTTTTTTTAATATTTAACTTTCACAAAGTTTTAACAAGTCCAAGACACCAGATGAAAGGTGCACATCTTGTGAATCAAGCCAACATGTCCGATTTTTAAAATGTTTTACAGGGAAGACAAAATATGTAAATCTATTAGCTAACGACGTTAGCAAAAGACACAACTTTTTCTAACTCCATCAGTTTCTTACTCCATCAGGTGCTATCACAAATTCGACCAAATAAAGATATAAATAGCCACTAACCAAGAAACAAATTCATCAGATGACAGTCTGATAACATATTTATTGTATAGCATATGTTTTGTTCAAAAAAGTTGCATATTTCATGTATAAACCAAAGTTTACATTTCAGCTACAATCCGAAATTGCACCAAAAGCAGCCATAATATTTACAGACACCAACGTCAAATAGCTAATTACTCATCATAAAACATTTCTGAAAAATACATAGTCTGCAGCAATTGAAAGACAGGCATCTTGTGATTCCAAACAATATTTACGATTTATTAAATGTTTTACAGCGCAAACAAAATGTATCGCTATATTAGCGTAGCTAAAATAGACTAATTGGGCGCCCACGGCCAATTCACATGCACGACAGATATATGAAATAACATCATAAAATGGGTCTTACTTTTGCTGATCTTTCATCAGAATGTTGAAGAACGTGTCCTCTGTCCAGATGAGTCGTTGTTTCGATTCAGAATGGCAAATGTCCCTCTTCAATTAGCATTGGCACTAGCGTAGTGGCATAAATTTCTCCAACGTAAACACAGTCAGAGGACGGAACACGGCAAAACTCCCGAATAAAGTTTCAATAATCTGATTAAACTCTATTGAAAAAACATACATTACGATGATATGGTCACATGTAGCAAAAAAAATCGAGCCGGAGACGTTAGCCGTTCGTTACCAAGGCAAAACAGAAGTCCATCCCACTTCCTCCAGAGTACCGGAAGTGGACGGTCAGGACAAAGAAATATTTTTTTTCCCACCACAGAACAAGATGAGCAGAAAAATGTCTTCTCTGACATCCTCTTTACACCAATAGGAAGGCGTATAGATTGTCAGCAGACTCCTAAGTGTTATTAAGACCATGTATAGGCATCAAATTGAAAAGAGCATCGATTTCTGACATTTTACTTCCTGGTCAGGAAAAGTGCTGCAGAAGGACTTCTGTTTCACTCAGAGAAATAATTCCAACTCTTTTAGAAACTAGAAAGTGTTTTCTATCCAAAAAGAATAATAATATTCATATTGTACGAGCAAGATTTGAGTAGGAGGCCGTTTGAAATGGGCACGATTTCACTGGCTACTCAACACTTTGCCTTGCAGCCATAAGAAGTTAAACTCTCTGTACCTGCTTCTCTACTCCAGCGTCAGTGCTTACACTGAGGCTGTCATTTGTAGGGTACTTTCTGTATCTCTGATTTGACGTGACTTATACCTACCTATACCATGTACATTATTAAGTATTCCTAGAACTATTTCTGTTATATCGACATGTTCAGCCATGGAGAACCACACAACCCCTTTACTGTCTTTTACGGCCCTGAGCCTCAGCCTGCTGGTTAAAACACAGACAGACAGACAGACAGACAGACAGACAGACAGACAGACAGACAGACTCACAAAGACAGACAGACAGACAGACTCACAAAGACAGACAGACAGACAGACAGACAGACAGACAGACAGACAGACACACTCACAAAGACAGACTCGCACACGCACAAAGACAGACACGCACACTCACAAAGACAGACGCGCACACTAACAAAGACAAACGCGCACACTCACAAAGACAGACACGCACACTCACAAAGACAGACACGCACACTCACAAAGACAGACACGCACACTCACAAAGACAGACACGCACACTCACAAAGACAGACACGCACACTCACAAAGACAGACACGCACACTCACAAAGACAGACATGCACACTCACAAAGACAGACACGCACACTCACAAAGACAGACAAGCACACTCACAAAGACAGACACGCACACTCACAAAGACAGACACGCACACACACACATACAGAAACAAGCAGACACACACAGACAGACAGACAGACACACACACACACACACACACAGAAACACGCAGACACACACAGACACACACACTGTAGGAGCCTGAGCCCAGCGGTGGTTAAAACTGTGTCAAATTGCTCTGCTCTCTGCAGCCTTGACTGTGTTTATTAAACGGCCTGTTCCCCAGATGCCTCCTCGCCACTGCTGGTGTGCTGTAAAAAAGGAACCCAATGTCTTGAATTATGGAAATGCTTTATTACGCTATTCACTTCCAACGCCTACCCATCTCCCTCAATGTGACTCTCCTTCTCTTGTTATTTCTCTCTCTCTCTCGCACTCTCTCTTTCCTTCATTTTTTCTTTCTCTTTCCTTCTTTTGTTCTCTTCTTAATGTCTCTCTCTTCTCTCTTGTTTCTCACTCAGTCTAACTTCTACATCATCCTCTCTTTTCCCACTTGGAGAATCACCACACCTGACAAGAAATGAGTTTTGTACTTTTTGGATGCCAGGAATGGTGCTGCAATTGAAAGCGGACGTTTTACAGGCTCCTGACCAATTGAAAGCGGACGTTTTACAGGCTCCTGACCATTTGAAAGCGGACGTTTTACAGGCTCCTGACCATTTGAAAGCGGACGTTTTACAGGCTCCTGACCATTTGAAAGCGGACGTTTTACAGGCTCCTGACCATTTGAAAGCGGACGTTTTACAGGCTCCTGACCATTTGAAAGCGGACGTTTTACAGGCTCCTGACCAATTGAAAGCGGACGTTTTACAGGCTCCTGACCATTTGAAAGCGGACGTTTTACAGGCTCCTGACCATTTGAAAGCGGACGTTTTACAGGCTCCTGACCATTTGAAAGCGGACGTTTTACAGGCTCCTGACCATTTGAAAGTGGACGTTTTACAGGCTCCTGACCAATTGTACTATTTTTTTGCGCTGATCTTATTTTTTTTGACACATAATGTTTCCACCATCGTTTCCTATGACCTAGAAGAGCTTCTGGACATCAGAACAGCTACCACTAACCTCGATTTGGACGAGGACTTAGAAATATGCATTTTTCCGGACCAGGCCCAAATCCCTGACTCTCGAGGGCGCTATAGAGGCCGACGTGCAGTTAACCTGATGAGACTCCAGCGGCATGTTAATAAATCACCTCTACCCTCTGTTCTATTGGTGAACGTGCAATCGCTGGAGAATAAACTGGACGAGCTCCGTTCGAGACGATCCTATCAATGGTATATTAAGAACTGTAGTATACTATTCTATGAACAAGGACATGGATAATGTACATCTAGCTGGTTTTTCTATGCATCGGCAGGACAGAACCTCAGTCTGCTAATATTAGGGGGGTGGTGTGTCCCCCTTTATTAACAACAGCTGGTGTTCAATCTCCAATATTAAGAACATCTCAAGGTTCTGCTCGCTTGAGTTACAATACCTCATGATAAGCTGTAGACCATACTATTTACCTAGAGAGTTTTCATCTGTATTTTTCTGAGCTGTCTTTTTACCACCAGAAACTGTTGCTGGCAGTAAGACCGCACTCAACGAGCTGTATAGAGCAATAAGCATTCAAGAAAATGCTCATTCAGAGGCAGTGCTCCTAATGACCAGTGACTTTAATGCAGGAGAACTGAAATCTGTTTCACCTAATTTCTACCGTTATGTCACATGTGCAACTAGAGGAAAAAGAGCTCTAGATTACCTTTACACCACACACAGAGACGCATACAAAGCTCTCCCTCGCCCTCCCTTTAGCATATCTGACCATAAATCTATCCTCCTGATTTTTGCTTACAAGCAAAAACTCAAACAGGAAGTACCAGTGATGGTCTCAATACAGAAGTTGTTTGATGAAGAGGATGCTAAGCTGTGGGACTGTTTCACTAGCACAGACTGGAATATGTTCTGGGGTACATCCGATGGCATTGAGGAGTTTACCACATCAGTCAGCATCTTCACTAATAAGTGCATCAACAACGTCGTCCCTACAGTGACCGCACGTACATATCCCAAACAGAAGCCATGGGTTACAGACAACATCTGCACTGGGCTCCTGAGTGGCGCAGTGGACTAAGACACTGCATCTCAGTGCAAGAGGTGTCACTGCAGTACCTGGTTTGAATCCAGGCTGCATCACATCTGGCCGTGATTG
>NC_074694.1:27199176-27216676 GCF_029448725.1 Salvelinus fontinalis
TCTTACGTTTCTGGAAGGCCCCCATTAACGACGCTGAGGGCAATAAAACAGCGATTAAAAATAGTTTAGAGATTCCTGCCTTCCCCTCCTGTGCTGCTCAGTCACACAGGCACCAAGTCTGACAAACCAAGCATCAATCTTTTTATTTTCTTTAAAAACATATTCTGGTTCCTCCAAGGGTCTGGCTGTATGGTAGGATAGCTTAATACTGCCTCTTAGTGGAGACATGTGGAACTACAGCTGTCAGACGTGGCCCTCATCTGGTCTGCTGATTAACAAACAGAGCCCTCAGTGTGTTTGTGCCCAAGTGTGTGTGTGTGTATATGTGTGTTTGTGTGTTGTGTGTGTGTGTGTGTGTGTGTGTGTGTGTGTGTGTGTGTGTGTGTGTGTGTGTGTGTGTGTGTGTGTGTGTGTGTGTGTGTGTGTGTGTGTGTGTGTGTGTGTGTGTGAGAGAGAGAGAGAGAGAGAGAGAGAGAGAGAGAGAGAGAGAGAGAGAGAGAGAGAGAAAGAAAGAAAGAAAGAAAGAAAGAAAGAAAGAGAGAAAGAAAGAAAGAGCCTATCGACAGTGTTAGACTGACAGAGGAGAACAGAGATCAGCTTTCTTTCATCCGGCCCGTCCCAAAAGTGTGTCCCTATGGATAGGAGCAGGGTTTGGGAGAGGGGGTAGAGTGAAAGAGGAGAAAGAGGGGTCGCGGCAAATGAAAGAGAGATGGTTTGCTGTCAGTTATAAATGGGAAACGGAGAAAGAGATTGAGTGAGGATGAGAGAGAAGGGGATGGAGTCTAGGAGGGAGGAAGGAGGGAGATATCAGAGTGTGAAAGGAAAGGAGGAGAAGAACATAATGATGGAGAGATGGTAGTAGGCCGAGAAAGGAGAGTAAAATACAGAATGACAGAAGAGTGGTTGTGAGAGAGGGAGAAAAGGACAGTGGAGAAGGGATGAGGCTAGTAGAGGGGTGGGGTACGGTAGAGAGGGTGAGGATGAGTGCGGGAGGGAGTAGAGGGTAAGGCTGACAGAGAGAGAAAATGAGTGAGGAGAAGGTGAGGCTGAGAATGGGAAAGGGGTGAGACGGTTAGGATGAGGGGAGAGGATGACACAGAGAGAGAGAGAGAGAGAGAGAGAGAGAGAGAGAGAGAGAGAGAGAGAGAGAGAGAGAGAGAGAGAGAGAGAGAGAGAGAGAGAGAGAAAGAGAGAGAGAGAGAAATGAGGGAGGAGAAGGTGAGGCGGAGAATGGGAAAGAGGTAAGGGAGTGATGAGGTATGATAATGATAGGGGTGAGACAGGGAGGTGGTGGGGTGAGAGAGGGAGGAGGAAATAGGAGTAGGGGTGTTGGCGAGCACCCTGCAGACCAGGGAAATGGCAGAATAGCACTTTAATAGGCTAGAAAAGACTGGGGGCTGTTAACTCTAACATTTTATTTTTAAACTCTGTCTCTCTACCCCTCTCTGTCTTTATCTGCACTGTGCTCTCCTTCCTCATTTTCTCTTATTCTCTCCCCTTTCTCATTCTGTCTTCTCATACTTTAACTCTCTCTCCCCTTTCTCCCTGTAAGTTCACATACCCTCTCTCTCTCTCCCTCCTTCAACTCCCTCCCCCCTTTCTCTCCATCCCTTCCTCTCCATCATCCTCCCTCTCTCTCTCCCTCCCTCGTTTTTCCTTGGAGGAGGTGTAATGGTAGCTATTTGAGTGTCATCAGAGGAGCGCAGTTATGGCTTCTAATGGCTTCTAAAGAACCATTCTACAGTTGCCACGGTGAAAGTGGCACAGCCGCCATCCCACAATAACATCTGGTTGGCCATCGACAGCCGTTGCTGTGCCAACGGCAGTGAAAGCGACGGAACATCAACAGACGATGACATCGCCCCCCGGCCACAGAGAAGAGCTAATGGCGCGTGGGATAAGGTCCACATGAGGATGAAATATAATGGTGATGATAATAAAAATAGAATAATATAGTAAATAGAAGAATACTTTTTATTAAATAATATTTATTGTTATTAAAGTGTGTGGGTGTGTGTGCTTGAGTATGTGTGTGCTTCTACTCCTTGATGAGGGCTCAGGTATGCTAATGTGAGGTTCTGATTTCCAATTCATCTCTGTTATTTCCTAGGTAAAGAGTATTGTGTTCACCCTGTGTAGTCGCACGCACACGCACACGCACACACACACACACACACACACACACACACACACACACACACACACACACACACACACACACACACACACACACACACACAACCAGATTGCCTTACCAAGAGTATCAATTGACTTAGAATGAAGAGACATCCCAAAGACATGTCAGTCCGCAGCAGCAGATGAATGCTAGTTAGAATCTAGTCTGGTGAATATCTCTCTGGGCGATCAGGTGGATGTCCACTTTTATTGAAGTAATTTTTTTGTCCCAGGTTGATTTCATATTCTATGTCATCTACCATAAGTAGGGCCTTTCCTTAAGCTTCCAGTTGCCTGCTATGGTGAATAAAAAAATACAAAATATATCTAATTATATCTCAAGAGATTGATAACAACAGTTTTATCTAAATAGACCTAGCTGTAGACCTGCGCTACAGTGCGATAAAAATGTAAAGGCAATGTTCCCGCTTTCGAGGAGAACGCATTCACTGTAAACACTGCATATGTCGGCTCAATCAGAAATGACCTATAAATGTCAATCGCGCTACAGCACTGATCTTCAGGGCTGCAGATTGAATCAAGTCCTTCATCTGTCTGTGACGTCCTCAAAATGGATTGTTGTCTTGTTCAAGCTTTCAGTGTGTGTAGGAAGAGCTCCCTCTGGTGGCCTTGTTGGGAGCTGACCAGTGTTTTATCTGCTGTACCACATACCTTGAGTCTCAGTGACTGATCACACGGTTAAATGGGTAGGCCTTCACCTGATCTGTCCAAGACAAGGTTATGGTTTGTGGTTGTAGCTCCGTCATGTAGTGTGTGGGTATGTGTGTGTGTCCATACATCAGTGTTTGCATGTGGCCAGCTGGTCCAGTCTGGGTCGCAGAAAGAGTAAATAGATGGAGGAGTAGTTTATCATGAACTCTTGGACTGTCCTCTCACCGAAGTTTTTGTGTGTGTGTCATTCCTATGTGTGTGTTGTGCGTGCATTTGGTTAGTCACTAGCAGATGGACTCTGTGTGTACGTGTATGTACAGTTGATGTCGGAAGTTTACATACACCTTAGCCAAATACATTTAAACTCAGTTTTTCACAATTCCTGACATTTAATCCTAGTAAAAAATTCCCTGTCTTAGGTCAGTTAGGATCACCACTTTATTTTAAGAATGTGAAATGTCAGAATAATAGTAGAGAGAATGATTTATTTCAGCTTTTATTTCTTTCATCACATTCCCAGTGGGTCAGAAGTTTACATACAATCAATTACTATTTGGTAGAATTGCCTTTACAATTGTTTAACTTGGGTCAAACGTTTCGTGTAGCCTTCCACAAGCTTCCCACAATAAGTTGGGTGAATGTTGGCCCATTCCTCCTGACAGAACTGGTGTAACTGAGTCAGGTTTGCAGGCCTCCTTGCCCGGCACACGCTTTTTCAGTTCTGCCCACAAATTTTCTATAGGATTGAGGTCAGGGCTTTGTGATGGCCACTCCAATACCTTGACTTTGTTGTCCTTAAGCTATTTTGCCACAACTTTGGAAGTATGCTTGGGGTCATTGTCCATTTGGAAGAGTAATTTGCGACCAAGCTATAACTTCCTGACTGATGTCTTCAGATGCTGCTTCAATATATCCACATAAATTTCTAACCTCATGATGCCATCTATTTTGTGAAGTGCACCAGCCCCTCCTGCAGCAAAGCACCCCCACAACATGATGCTGCTACCCCCGTGCTTCACGGTTGGGATGGTGTTCTTCGGCTTGCAAGCCTCCCCCCTTTACCTCCAAACATAACGATGGTCATTACGGCCAAACAGTTCTATTTTTGTTTCATCAGACCAGAGTATATTTCTCCAAACAGTACAATCTTTGTCCCCATGTGCAGTTGCAAATCGTAGTCTGGCTTTTTTATGGCGGTTTTGGAGCAGTGGCTTCTTCCTTGCTGAGCAGCCATTCAGATTATGTCGATATAGGGCTCGTTTTACTGTGGATATAGATACTTTTGTACTTGTTTCCTCCAGCATCTTCACAATGTCCTTTGCTGTTGTTCTGGGATTGATTTGCACTTTTCGCACCAAAGCACATTTATCTCCAGGAGACAGAACGCATCTCCTTCCTGAGCGGTATGACGGCTGCGTGGTCCCATGGTGTTTATACTTGCGTACTGTTGTTAGTACAGATGAACGTGGTACCTTCAGACGTTTGGAAATTGCTCCCAAGGATGAACCAGACTTGTAGAGGTCTACAATTTTTTTTCTGAGGTCTTGGCTGATCTCTTTGGATTTTCCCATGATGTCAAGCAAAGAGGCACTGAGTTTGAAGGTAGGCCTTGACATACTTCCACAGGTACACCTCCAATTGACTCAAATTATCTCAATTAGCCTATCAGAAGCTTCTAAAGCCATGACATCATTACCTGGAATTTTCCAAGCTGTTTAAAGGCACAATCAACTTAATGTATGTTAACTTCTGACCCACTGGAATTGCGACACAGTGATTTATAAGTGAAATAATCTGTCTGTAAACAATTGTTGAAAAAAATAACTTGTGTCATGCACAAAGTAGATGTCCTAACCGACTTGCCAAAACTATAGTTCGTTAACAAGAAATTTGTGGGGTGGTTGAAAAACGTGTTTTAATGACTCCAACCTAAGTGTATGTAAACTTCCGACTTCAACTGTTTGTGTGTGTGTGTGTGTGTGTGTGTGTGTGTGTGTGTGTGTGTGTGTGTGTGTGTGTGTGTGTGTGTGTGTGTGTGTGTGTGTGTGTGTGTGTGTGTGTGTGTGTGTGTGTGTGTGTGTGTGTGTGTGTGTAACTTGTCAGGGAGAGGGGTAACGGGTGGTAGATTAGCTAGGTTGGGATCACTGGGAGAAGGATTAGAAGGGTTAAGGAATGGACACGTCTGTTTACTATCCAAATACGCTTTAACACACACATAGGGCCCTACTTTGATCAACAACTCCTTGTTGGTACACCAGGGGAGAAAAGATGACGTGATGATTAGTGCTCTCACTAAAATAGGAACAAGACACATTATGTTGCTCTCTATTTCCACTCTCCCCCTTCTTTCTTTCTCTCTGTCAACTTTTCCCCTTTCCTCCCTCTCTCTGTTATTCACATTTATTTCAAATTCATCCCTTTTTCCCTTTCTCTCCCTCCCTTTTTTCTCTCCTTCTCTCTATCTCTCTGTTTCCTTCTCTCACACACGTGTTCCATTAAAGCTGACCCACAGAACTTGGAATCAGAGATGGTGTGTAACCATACTCTGCCCAGGCAGGTAAGGAGAGCTGCACTCGGGCCACTGCCACAGAGGCACAGGGTGGGCTCTGGTTACCCGACGCTCACTGTATGTGTGTGTGTGTGTGTGTGTGTGTGTGAGTGTGTGTGTGTGTGTGTGTGTGTGTGTGTGTGTGTGTGTGTGTGTGTGTGTGTGTGTGTGTGTGTGTGTGTGTGTGTGTGTGTCAACGCATTGTTTCTGGTTACCTTGGCTTTGTTACTCCACCTCTCTTGTCAAGGCAAGAAGTAGAGAGCAGAATAAAGCGCAAAGCCAGATAAAGACAGGAGTACATACACAGCCGCCACGTCAGCGAGAGACAGAGAGAAAGGAGGAGAGAGATACAAAGAAAGAGGGAAAGACTAAAGAGTACTAAAGCATGCGTTCCATCACCTTGCTGTAGTGTAAAGATGAAGGGTTTATGTTTGGGTGCTTAGGAGTTGGGGAAGGAAAAGGGTGTTGCGCCGCTCTAGGGCCTCACTGAGATCTCAGGGTGGAACCTTTTTAATCAAAAGATGTGCATATTTAAGGAACGTGCAGATCAAACTTGCTTCTGGTCAAGAAGGAAACTGGAATGTGAATAAAGGCAGAGGTGTGAAAGAAGAGGAGAAGAAAAACTAACGGAAGACAACGTGAGAGGCAGAAAGTGACAGAGTGGTAAAAAGAGAGGGAGAGAGATGAAGTGAATGAGAAGGTAAGGACCAACTACAATCCACATGCAATCAAGCTCTCCAACACATGCTCTCTGATTACAACCTCATTGACGCCTGGCAAGCACATAATCCAAAAGCATACACTTTCTATTCAAACAGGCATAAAACATTCTTCCGAATTGATTTTATATTATTATCTACACCTCTACTTTCTTAAAATTAAGAAAATTGAAATGAGACATACGAGATTGTCTGATCACCATGCTTACTACTGGCAACTACACATTTCAGAATCTCCTAAAAGAGCTATAAGATGGCGTTTCAACGTTTCATTACTACACAATCCTACATTCTGTGATAAATTAGACATTTAACTAAATGAATTCATAATGATCAGTAAAAATTCAGTTGATGACTTCTATGGGATGCCACCAAAGGTTTTCATAAAAATAATGCAACTGCATTTGCATCTGGGTTGAATAAACCACAAGTAGAGAAGATATCAGAACTCGAAATGTTGTTAACTGCATTAGAGCGTTCTCAATAAACACTTTTTTTAGCTTATACTCTTTCCAAAGTCATGATAGAACTTAATTTATTGATAAGACAGAGAGAAGAATTTGCAATCCATTGAGTTAGATTCAACCATTACTTCCATGGTAATCTTCCCAGTTCTTTATTGGCCAACAAGCTAAGCAGTAATGATCAATTAGCTGATATAGCCACTATTGAATCTGAAACAGTGGAATTACAGAACCCAAATGAAAGATTCTCCCTCTTCTATTAAGAACTGTACACCTCTGATTGTAAATCCACACCAACCCAGACTAAGTCCTTTCTAAAATAATGAAGAACTCTTCTCTCAACAGATGAAGCTGCCTCACTGGGAGCCCAAATCTCTCTCAGTTAACTCAAACGGGCATTGGGTAACATAAATAAAATCATCAGGATTGGATGGTATTCCTCCTGAGGTCTATTTGACATTTGTGAATCAATTAGGTCCACTATTGCTCGAAATGATTAACACGGCCGTTCACAAAGGTTCATTTGGGAGAGATGTGAATGCAGCACTAATATAAAAGGTAAGGATGTCACCCAGTGTTCTCACTATCACCCTCTATCTTTCATAAACGCAAATAACACAGATATTAAACTTTTTCCAAAAAGTAATCCCGCCTTGACACTTACTTAGCCAAATTGGTCCACACGGACCAAAGCGGGTTTGTTAAAAAACTTGTATCCTCGGATAACCTCCATTGACTATTACATATCTTAAATGCTTAGTCAGAAACAACAGATCCTTGGGCTGTTTTATTTCTCGATGCAGAAAAAGCTTTTAATAGAGTAAAATGGTCATATCTCTGGTATGTCTTGGAACATGGGAATTGGCTCCAATTCATTCATATGATTAAAATACTATATGCCAATCCCTCAACCATAGTTATAACAGGCAAATTCTGCTCAGCTCCGTTCATAATCACTAGAAGCAGCAGACAAGGCGATCCGATTTGTCCTTTGCTATTTTTATTATCCATGGAACCCCTGGCTCAAGAAATTCTTCAATCGAACGAAATAACATCAATTTCCCTCAAATCTACTGATCACTTCATCTTATTATACACAGGTGATATTTTACTATATCTAGACAATGTATTTCAATTGCTCCGAAACGCATTGAAGATCACAGATAAATTAGACTAATTAATCTAACCAAATCAGACCTACTGTCTCTCAACAACCCGATGGAGGACTCCGTCTCTATACTGCCAAGGCTGAATTTCTGTAGTTCAATGTTTCCCCTTCTGGCTATTGGGATAAAACTCATAGTGCAGTTTCAAAATGTACACTGCTCAAAATAATAAAGGGAACACTTAAACAACACAATGTAACTCCAAGTCAATCACACTTCTGTGAAATCAAACTGTCCACTTAGGAAGCAACACTGATTGACAATAAATTTCACATGCTGTTGTGCAAATGGAATAGACAACAGGTGGAAATTATAGGCAATTAGCAAGACACCCCCAATAAAGGAGTGGTTCTGCAGGTGGTGACCACAGACCACTTCTCAGTTCCTATGCTTCCTGGCTGATGTTTTGGTCACTTTTGAATGCTGGCGGTGTTCTCACTCTAGTGGTAGCATGAGACGGAGTCTACAACCCACACAAGTGGCTCAGGTAGTGCAGCTCATCCAGGATGGCACATCAATGCGAGCTGTGGCAAGAAGGTTTGCTGTGTCTGTCAGCGTAGTGTCCAGAGCATGGAGGCGCTACCAGGAGACAGGCCAGTACATCAGGAGACGTGGAGGAGGTCGTAGGAGGGCAACAACCCAGCAGCAGGACCGCTACCTCCGCCTTTGTGCAAGAAGGAGCAGGAGGAGCACTGCCAGAGCCCTGCAAAATGACCTCCAGCAGGCCACAAATGTGCATGTGTCTGCTCAAACGGTCAGAAACAGATTCCATGAGGGTGGTACGAGGGCCCGACGTCCACAGGTGGGGGTTGTGCTTACAGCCCAACACCATGCAGGACGTTTGGCATTTGCGAGAGAACACCAAGATTGGCAAATTCGCCACTGGCGCCCTGTGCTCTTCACAGATGAAAGCAGGTTCACACTGAGCACATGTGACAGACGTGACAGTCTGGAGACGCCGTGGAGAACGTTCTGCTGCCTGCAACATCCTCCAGCATGACCGGTTTGGCTGTGGGTCAGTCATGGTGTGAGGTGGCATTTCTTTGGGGGGGCCGCACAGCCCTCCATGGGCTCGCCAGAGGTAGCCTGACTGCCATTAGGTACCGAGATGAGATCCTCAGACCCCTTGTGAGACCATATGCTGGTGCGGTTGGCCCTGGGTTCCTCCTAATGCAAGACAATGCTAGACCTCATGTGGCTGGAGTGTGTCAGCAGTTCCTGCAAGAGGAAGGCATTGATGCTATGGACTGGCCCGCCCATTCCCCAGACCTGAATCCAATTGAGCACATCTGGGACATCATGTCTCGCTCCATCCACCAACGCCACATTGCACCACAGACTGTCCAGGAGTTGGCGGATGCTTTAGTCCAGGTCTGGGAGGACATCCCTCAGGAGACCATCCGCCACCTCATCAGGAGCATGCCCAGGCGTTGTAGGGAGGTCATACAGGCACGTGGAGGCCACACACACTACTGAGCCTCATTATGACTTGTTTTAAGGACATTACATCAAAGTTGGATCAGCCTGTAGTGTGGTTTTCCACTTTAATTTTGAGTGTGACTCCAAATCCAGACCTCCATGGGTTGATAAATTTGATTTCCATTGATACTTTTTGTGTGATTTTGTTGTCAGCACATTCAACTATGTAAAGAAAAAAGTATTTAATAATAAGAATAGTTCATTCATTCAGATCTAGGATGTGTTATTTTAGTGTTCCCTTTATTTTTTTGAGCAGTGTATATAACAAGGTAAGCAATCCCAGATCAAATTAACACATTTACAAAGAGGGAAAGACATAGGAGGACTATACCTACCAAACTTTAAATCATTTTTCCAGGAACTAGCATTTCACCACATCCTAAATTGGTTTAGACGTGATTCTTCAGCCACCTGGCTGAATGTAGAGAGAAATATTGTGTCTCTTATTGCCCTGAAAGAGATGGTCTTTACTGATATATCCCTTAAAGTCCCAATGCACTTGTTTTTATCAGTAGCGGTGCGTGGGTAAAATAACTGTGGAAGTCAAGCCAGAAAAAAATGCCATATTACAACAAAGGCTGAGACAATAAGATGACATAGTGGCAGGATAAATTCATCCACACATTTGTTTCATCACAAAACCGGAGAGCAACCTCTGTCCATTGAAGTCCACAAAGCATATTGCATGTAACAAACAGTTACATGACCTGCAGCATGACCTGCAGGTTAATGTTTATTTTCGGGCTACTAAACAACTATTGATTTAGAACCACAGAGAGTTACCAAAAGTCACAGAGAAAACAGGAGCTTCCTCCACTATTCCATCACTATTTCAACTTCAACATTATCAAATCACCTCTGCTTAGTCTAATACAGTGACAACTGAAAGATACCAAAAACGATGTAATCCAATCAACATAAGCTAAATATGATGTGGTTGTCCATGGTTCTGATTTCTGTGTGTGTGTGTGCTTACATTCGTGCTAGTAGAAAAAACATGTTGACTCACCCTACTTGTATAGAAACGCTACTGCCATCCTCCTCTCTTTCATGTTGACAAAACGGTCTACGACTCTGTTATACAGTACACACTTTCAGTTTTTGCTGTCCTAGGCTACCTGGCTAAAATGCTTGCTC
This sequence comes from Salvelinus fontinalis, assembly GCF_029448725.1. Taxonomy (NCBI): domain Eukaryota; kingdom Metazoa; phylum Chordata; class Actinopteri; order Salmoniformes; family Salmonidae; genus Salvelinus; species Salvelinus fontinalis. The sequence continues at coordinate 27,209,537 of NC_074694.1, forward strand.
GCAAGCCTAACTTCCATACATAGGCAAAGATGAGCCAGCTAGTTAACATTAGCATGCTATGTCAAGCTACGTTTTGAACTTCCATCCTCTCAGGCCAGGGGCACAATGTATGAATTTATGGTTGGATCAGAATCGTCATTATAATCATTGCCCAGTACAGATAATTAAGTAAAACCACAATCCAAATCCCTATCTCTATCCAGGGCTAATTTAGGAAAGGGACAATTTTAGCTAGCTTGCTAGCCACCGGAGGACAACAACACGAGATGCAACAATTCAAGTTTTTCTGTCAATTATGTTTCACTCTTGATGTGATGTGATTGGTGTGAAGCCAAATCCAAACTGGCTTCCCTTAACATTTATTTTTGGTGCGCCAGGCCCATTCTCAGTTGAGCTCATTCAGTTTAGCTCAACGCTGATTGGCTATTATTTTATACTTTTTTTATCAAGGGAGGCCAAATGCTCGCTGGCTTCCTTTGCATTCAATGCAATGGGCTGCAACAATGTCATACACTTTTTGACCTGACAGCATCAGATAGAAGGCTACACAGAGACAGAGGGGCACTGTTTCACTTGCTCAGATGCATTCTCCGGTGAGATACTTTCAGCCACATGCGAATTGAAGGACAATTATGAAATACTGAGAGACGAAAGATACATTATTTTATCTTTAAAAAAAAACATTATAGCACAATTTTGGGGGGGAGCCTGGCTTCCCTTGGCATCCATGAATACACACCACTGTTTTTAATGTCAATATCAAATCATTTCTGGGTAACAATTAAGTGCCTTACTGTAAAAGATTTCCATTCAAATTGGCAAAATTAGCTTTTTAGCAAAAAACTATTTATCAAGCAAGAATATTGCTAGGAATGTCTGGGAGTGGTCTGAGTCGGGAGGGGGCAACTATAAACTAGCTGTAATTGGCAGAGAGATTTGGAACTCTTTGTTATTGTCACACCCTGACCTTAGAGATCCTTTAAATTCTCTATTTGGTAGGTCAGGGTGTGACTAGGGTGGGAAATCTATGTTTATATTTCTTTGTTGGCCGAGTATGGTTCCCAATCAGAAGCAGCTGTCTATCGTTGTCTCTGATTGGGGATCATATTTAGGCAGCCCTTTTTCCCACCTTCTGTTGTGGGATCTTGTCTTTGTTTGTTGCATGGGTTGCATTCCTAAGCTTTTTGTTAGTTAAGTTACGAGGAGTTAGCTCAACGAAGCAAGCACGAGAGGCAGCCCCCAATTTTTTGGGGGGAAACACGTGGAGATTGGCGGAGTCAGGGTTCAGACCTGAGCCAACTCCCCGTGCTTACCGTGGGGAGCGAGTGACTGGTCAAGCACTGTGTTATCCGGTTCTGTGCACCATGCCTTCAGTGCGTATCCACAGTCTGGTGCGCTCTGTGCAAGCTCCCCGCAGTTGCCGTGCTAGAGTGGGCATTCAGCCAGGACGGATTGTGCTGGCTCAGTGCTCCTGGCCTCCGGTGCGTCTCTTCGGCCCAGGATATCCTGCGCCAGCTCTACGCACAGTATCCCCAGTTCGCCAGCACAACCCAGTGTGGCCTGTGGCAGCTCCCCGCACTTGCCGTGCTACAGGGGGGATTCAGCCAGGACGCGTTGTGCCAGCTCTACGCTCCAAACCTCCAGTGCGCCTCCACGGCCCAGCATATCCTGCGCCGGCTCTACGCACTATGCCCCCAGTGCGTCCCGTGCCAGCTCTCCACACTCACCGAGCTAAAGTGGGTATCCAGCCAGGACGCGTTGTGGCAGGTCCCCGCACCAGGCTTCCAGTACGTCTCCTCAGTCTGGTGAGACCTGTTCCGGCTCCACGTACGAAGCCTCCAGTGATGATCCATGGATCGAAGCCTCCAGTGATGATCCATGGCACAAAGCCTCCAGTGATGATCCATGGCCCGGAGACTGTAGTGATGATCCATGGCACGACGCCTCCAGTGATAATCCATGGCCCGGAGCCTCTAGTGATAATCCATGGCACGAAGCCTCCAGTGATGATCCATAGCCCGGAGCCTCCAGTGATGATCCATGGTCCGGAGCCTGTATTGACGATCCATGGCAAGGAGCCTGCAGCGACGGTCCCCAGTCCAGAGTCTCCAGCGACGGTCCGCAGTCCAGAGTCTCCAGCGACGGTCCGCAGTCCAGAGTCTCCAGCGACGGTCCGTAGTCCAGAGTCTCCAGCGACGGTCCGCAGTCCAGAGTCTCCAGCGACGGTCCGTAGTCCAGAGTCTCCAGTGACGGTCCGTAGTCCAGAGTCCCCAGCGACGGTCCGTAGTCCAGAGTCTCCAGTGACGGTCCGTAGTCCAGAGTCCCCAGCGACGGTCCGCAGTCCAGAGCCCTTAAAGACGGCCCGCAGTCCAGAGTCTCCAGCGACGGTCCGCAGTCCAGAACCTCCAGCGACGAGCTGCAGTCCGGAGCCTCCAGCGGTGGTTTCCAGTTCAGAGCCTCCGGCGATGATCCACGGTCCGGTTCCTCTGGCAACAATTCACGGTCCGGAATCTCCGGCAACGATTCACGGTCCGGAGTCTCCGGCGACGATCCACGGTCCGGTTCCACAGAAGCGGAGGGATCAGCGTAGGGAGCGGGGGCTACGTCCTGAGCCGGAGCCGCCACCGAGGGTAGATGCCCACCCGGACCCTCCCCTATAGGTTCAGGTTTGCGGCCGGGAGTCCGCACATTTGGGGGGGGTGGGGGGTACTATCACTCCCTGACCTTTAAATTCTCTTTGGTAGGTCAGGGTGTGACTAGAGTGGGAAATCTATGTTTATATTTCTTTGTTGGCCGAGTATGGTTCCCAATCTGAGGCAGCTGTCTATTGTTGTCTCTGATTGGGGATCATAGTTGAGTAGCCCTTTTTCCCACCTTCTGTTGTGGGATCTTGTCTTTGTTTGTTGCATGGGTTGCACTCATGTTTGTTGCATGGGTTGCATGGGTTGCACTCCTAAGCTTTTTGTTCGTTGAGTTGTTTATTGTTTTTTTGGTGGTGTAACAGTCGTCTTGTGGTGAATGAGCAGACCAAGGCGCAGCGGGTGATGAATACATGATGATTTATTTAAACAAAGACGAAACACGAAGAACACTTGAACTACAAAACAATAAACGACGTGACCAAACCTGAAGTAGAGAACATATAACATGAACGCACGAACAGGAAGGAACACACAAAAAGAAATGAAAGAACGAACGAACGAAACGAAACGAAACAGTACCGTGTGGTGCGACATACACAGACACAGCAACAATCACCCACAAACAAACAGTGAGAACAGCCTACCTTAATATGGTTCTCAATCAGAGGAAACATCAAACACCTGCCTCTAATTGAGAACCATATCAGGCAACACATTAACCCCAACATAGAAACACAACACATAGAATGCCCACCCCAACTCACGCCCTGACCAACTAAACACATACGAAACAACAGAAAACAGGTCGGGAACGTGACAGGTGAAACATTTTAATAAAGAAAATGTACGCCTACCACGCTGCACCTTGGTCTTCATTTAACGACGGACGTAACAGTTATTGGTCTATTAACCAGTTTACCCCATGGTGATGTCACCATAGAAAGACGAAACTCCTGGCAAATTATAAGTATTTTCAACCAGCAACTATCAAGAAATAACACACAAAAAAATGTGGACACTTTACAGTGTTAGTTACATCAGCTGTCGTACATATGATATAAAACACAGGAACATTTTTATTTTGACAGCACTGGACCTTAAAACAATGTAAACTATGCTTTGGTCCTTTTATTGCTCAAACAATTACTATTTGTCTCAAAATTTAAAGTCAATGTAACTGGGAATTAAAATGGTATGCCCATACTCCAATAATTCACAATAATGCCTAGAAATCTGGAGGCCGTCCTTTTGCACCCCCCCTCCCGAATGGTCCAAATGTGGAATTCGTACCCTTGTCGATATCATAGACAGTAATGGTTTGAGAATACTCCAGGATTTGATTTTTCTATATTTCTAACTTAGGTCAGGTATGCTGGGGAAACCCAACTACCAAACCATCCAATGATGGGATTTATAAATAAATGACCTGGGCTCCCCTGAAAGGACTGATCTCTATAATATATAAACATTTAGAAAGCTCATACTCTAAGCTGGCCATTAAAAAAGTATGTTCCATAGATATAACTGGAAAAATATGGCCTTTGTTTCCTGTAATCCAAACCATCAATTTACACATTTTAAGTTCACAGACTGTATTTAACACCAAGGAAACATTTTTGTATTTTTTATTCTATGCTTTCAGGCCCACGGGGAAGAAGTGGTATGGGGAGGGTTTTCTCTGGTCGCCGGGGTATAATAATTTGGGGGGTGCTTATATTTTTCCTGTTACACCCAAGTGTGGAATGTAAATGCGTTTCTTGCATATCCCAACTCCCCCTGAGACACAAGTGCCTTGCTCAAGGGCACAGCGACAGATTTGTTCACCTTTTCGGCTATGGGATTCAATCCAGCGACCTTGCAGTTATTGGCCCAACGCGCTAACCTCGAGGCTACCTGTCACCCCATCATTATTACAAAATCCTGTGTGATCAATATGATAATTTCTCTGTATGTATTTCTTAGTTTTTCTTTTGAGTGTCAGCCTACGGGTACATGTGGTATAAACTGAGTGTGTGAATTGATATGAATATTGTACCTGTAACCCCCCCAACAATAAAAATGACAAAGCAAATAAAAACTTGGTAACTGACTGACTGACTGGGTGACTGGCTGACTGACTGATTGACTGACTGACTGTTAACTGGTTGGGTGACTGGGTGACTGACTGACTGACTGGCTGACTGGTTGGGTGACTGGGTTACTGACTGGTCACTAAGGCCAAGGTTGGAGACTGGTCAGGAGATCAGTGGCTCAGTAATCTCAGATAAATGAACTGGGAGAGAAAGAACAGGGAATTGGAAAAAGAGAGAGACTGGCTGAGGGAAAGAGAGAGAAAGAAACAGAGGGGGGAAAGCATAGAGGAAGAGCGTTAGAGTGAGACAGAGTCAAAGGTAACTTTGATTGAGTGAGAGGAAGACTTTAAGAGAGGGAGATAGAGAAGGGGGAAAATATCAATTGAGGGAGAAGGGGAGAGGTAGTCTGAAAGAAATTGTGAGAGGAGAGGTGGAGAGGGTGACGTCACTTGTTGGATTGCAGTATTGAGCCCTGCTGATTACTATAATCCTGATTAGGAAACCGAAGGAAAAAAAACAGGAGCCACTGAATGACAGAAAGAGAAAAGACGAGAAAGAGTCCTTCACTACCACCAGAGAGAGACGGAGGTGGAGAGGAGACGGAGAAGGGAGGAGAAACAGAATAAGAAGAGGAGTAATTTGAAAGGAAACGTTTTAATCTGGGAATTAGGAGCATAGGAATCACAGAAACTACAGAAAGGAACCACATAACCACAGTAAGTAGATCATAAATCTGTGTAAAAAAAATGTAGAAGACAAAGTCCCTGCATTATAGCTACCTTCCTCATTGATTTCTTCTCATATTTTATTGCCTAATTCTGCACACCCTTTTAACCTCACCTCATACTTGTCATTCATACCCCCATGCCCTCCCCTCCCCACTCTACCTCTTCGCCACACATTCTTCTTCCTCACATCCCTCCTCCTCCAGGCCAGGATGCCCACTAACGGTACAAACTGTCCACTGAAGCTGCAGTTTGGTCTGATCAACCACGAGAGTCGCTACCTCACCGCAGAGGCCTTTGGCTTCAAGGTGAGATACCTCATCTGACACAGCTTTGTCTTACTGTGTTCCTGTCTAGACTGGTGCCAGTCTGGTCCTGCTTTAGCCAACTACTTTGTTGTTTTCATGCCAGAGTAGAGTAGATGCCAAAGAAGTTTATCTAAAGTAGGAAAGAGTTAGAAAGGGTGAAGACAGGGGAAGAGGAAAGGCGTTTTAGATGGAAACTGGAAACTGTCTATTCCCAGTGCTCTTGACAGTGATCTCTCCTCCATCAGGTGAATGCTTCGGCCCCCAGTCTGAAGAGGAAGCAGGTGTGGACATTAGAGCAGGACTCCCAGGACCCCCAGGTGGTTTACCTCCGCAGCCATCTGGGCCGCTACCTGGCCTCCGACAAGGATGGCAAGGTCACCTGCGAGGCCGAGGGACGGAACACAGACTGCCGCTTCCTAATCGCTGCCCAGTCAGACGGCCGCTGGGCACTTCAGTCGGAACCCTACCTGAGGTTATTCGGAGGTTCCCGGGACTACCTGTCCTGCTTCGCCCAAGTTATCACAGAGGCAGAGTTATGGGCGGTGCACCTGGCGCTCCACCCGCAGGCCAACCTGCTCAGTGTCGCCCGCAAGCGCTATGCCCACCTGTCACCCGACGACAGCGAGATCGCCGTCGACCGGAACATTCCATGGGGCGTGGCGGCGCTCCTGACGCTCGTCTACTTGGATGGGAAGTACCGGCTCAAGACCTGCGACAGCCGTTACCTTGGCAACGACGGGAAGCTGTCAGCGGAGAGCGGGCGGGGCACGGGGTACACGCTGGAGCTGAAGTGTGGGAAGCTGGCGTTTAAGGACTGTGAGGGGAAGTACCTGAGTCCAATGGGGCCCACGGGGACACTGAGGTCTGGCAGGTGCAGCAAGCCGGGGAAGGACGAGCTGTTTGACCTGGAGGAGAGCCACCCACAGGTGGTGCTGATGGCAGCCAATGGGAAATACGTGTCTATACGGCAAAGTAAGACACACACAGTGTACACAGTAGACAAAACACAGTATGAACATAGATGTCACACATGCATAAATATACAGTATACACCTCTTTCGTTCTCTTTTTTGTTTTCTCTCCCTCTCCTCATGTGTCACTTCTAAAACTACTCAACTACTACTACTACTATTACTACTATTACTACCTCATATTCTCGTACCACTTGATACCTACTGTGGTAACTGAGCTTTCAGATGTACAGAAAATACATTAGCAGCCGTATTGAATATGCATGGAGCTTCACCACTGCCATTCGATATGGATGATTGACAGCCGATAAAGACTGTTCCATAATTATGGGTAATGTAGTCTTCAGATTCCTTATCATATTGTCTGAGGTTGGGTGTTTCCTCGAAGACGAGATGAACGCAGTTGATGTGTTGTCATGTTT